>NC_091209.1:24116856-24344356 GCF_040958095.1 Procambarus clarkii
TACACTTATTTATATAATTTGCACGACGTTTCGAACCTCCATGGTTCATTCTCAAGTGAACAGATCTTACAATACTAGTTGATTTTATACCCGCATTAGGTCAGGTGATAATACAATTAAGGTGAAAACATGGGGGGATACATAAGGGATAAACATAGGGGCTGCAGAAGGCTTATTGGCCCATACGAGGCATCTCCTATCTAAACACAAAGATTAATCCAGTGTAATTGGCCTGTTATGTTGGACATTGTCTTCTGTGTTGGCATCGATATGTTCTTGTCTTGTCCTTACTCTCATGGTGGGTAGAGTAAATAGTTCCGTGATTTGGGTGTTCATGGTAGGTCGCTCTATTCTTATGTGAATTGCCTCAAGAATTTGTAATCTTCTTGAATCTTGGGTTTTGTCTATTATGCAAGTATTCTTGTTCAACATTTCTCTTGTTAGAGTAATGTCATGGGCTTGTCTCATGTGATTCCTAGGGGCACCAGATTGAAGATGGCATGTCAAACGCCTCGTCAGCTTGGTCGACGTCATACCTATGTACTTACATTGAAGGTTACATCCTTCGTGGGGGCAAGTGTACATGTATACAACGCTTGACTGCTGTAGAGGGTTCTCCGTCGGCTTCGGGCTGTTTTTGATAAGGAGTTCGGAAGTCTTCTTGGTTTTGTAGAATATTATCAGGTTTATGTTTTGGTTAGGAGTAGTGCTTTTTACTCTTTTACGGATTATTTCTTTCATTATTCTTTCCTCTTTTATATGTTCACTGTGCATGGTTGATTTGTAATATAATTTTATTGGGGGTGTTGTGGTTTCTGTTCTAGGTTCTGAATTATACCAACGGTCCAAGTGTCTTCTTATAGCAGCGTTTATTTCCGCGTTGCTATATCCGTTGTTCACCAATACCTGAGTTACTCTTTCAAACTCTCTGCTCACGTTGCTCCATTCAGAGCAGTGGGTAAGCGCTCGACGAATATAAGCATTGAGAACACTGGCTTTGTATCTTTGGGGGCACTCACTTCTACCGTTCAGGCATAATCCTATGTTGGTGGGCTTGGTATATACGTTGGTGCTTAAAGAGGTTCCTGTTTTTGTTATTAGTACATCCAAGAATGGCAGACTGTTATTTTCACTATTTTCATGTGTAAATCGGAGTACTGACTCTCTCTCTAGGTGTCTTTTTAGGTCAATTAGTTCATCTGAGTCTTTTACTATTACGAATATGTCATCTACATAACGGCAGTATACAGTTGGTTTTTGTCTGCTACTGAAGACCCTATCTTCGATGGTTCCCATATAAAAATTAGCAAATAAAACTCCTAAGGGGGAGCCCATTGCTACTCCGTCTATTTGTAAATACATGTCTCCTTGTGGACTAATGAAAGGGGCTTCTTTTGTACATGCTTCGAGAAGACTTTTCAAGTGTGGCTCAAGTGACATTCACTTGAGAATGAACCATGGAGGTTCGAAACGTCGTGCAAATTATATAAATAAGTGTAATACACTCTATAGTAAATCACTTCTTTTCTTCACCTTAAAAGTACGAAAATGAGTTTTGGAGAACTCCTATTTCAATTAAGCCCTGATGCTAAGAAAATAGTTAGAGGGATAGAAGCCCTAAACCAGAAAATAATAAATACAGAATATGCGGTCATATTCAATGAAACATGTTTGAAAGAAAACCTGCTGCCAGTATACACCAATATAAACCCACATGACCCAGCAGTCCGCAATACAGAGTTTACCTATAGGTATAGGCAAGAGCTCATTCGGCATCAACTAAACAAGAAGAAGGAAGCCCTCCAAACCTTTATAGAGCAGGCGGAGCATCTGTTAAACAAATGTACCCAGTACGACATCCCTATCCAACTCAAGCAAACCATCAACAGTGAACTATTTAACCTGAAACAAGAACATAAAACTCTTGTAGAAACAAACACTCCGTAAGTTAACATCCCTAAACGGTGGACAGCTAAAAATCCCTCGTCCTAAAGATGGCTACTTTAACCTGACTTCTTATGATCTTACCCAGGACCAACGAGACCTCTTAAATCTTGGTCTAAATTGTCAATTCTTATCTAAACCAAAGATGCATCAAAAACGTCTGGAAATCGAAATGCTTCTGGACGATATCCATAAGCTAGAAGACAACAAAAAAGTCATCACCACTGACACACTTCAAGCTGAACTACTTGCAGAAGCAGGGAAAAAACGAGGAACATATTCATCTACAATCTTAACCCCACGACTCAAAGAAGCAGCGAAACAACTAAAAAATCTGAAAGACGTAACAATAAGAAAAGCCGACAAAACAGCAGCATATGTATTGATTCCTACCCATGAATACATGAACAAAATTAGCGACATCCTAAGTGACGACTCCAAATTTCAACGAATCACGAGGAACCCCGTAGAAGACCTTAAGCGGAAAGTAAACAAAACAATTACAGCAATCAACGCAAAGAAAGGTAGTGTGCATTTCAATAAACTTCAAGGCGACTATGGCTTAGGATATGCCTACGGCAATGTTAAGACGCATAAACCAGGTAACCCACTACGCCCTATAATCAGCCAAATACCAACCCCAACTTATCACCTGGCAAAGAAACTCAATGAACTCCTAACTCCATACACTCCAAGTAAGTTTAGTCTACAATCATCAGCAGATTTCCTAGAATTGATCAAATCTACCCAGCCCGATGGAATCATCGCTTCCCTGGACGTTGAATCCCTTTTTACCAACGTCCCAGTCGACACAACCATAGGAATGATACTGGACAGAGTATACAGAGACGAGAGCACCCCCAAATTAGACATACCTGAGCCACACTTGAAAAGTCTTCTCGAAGCATGTACAAAGGAAGCCCCTTTCATTAGTCCACAAGGAGACATGTATTTACAAATAGACGGAGTAGCAATGGGCTCCCCCTTAGGAGTTTTATTTGCTAATTTTTATATGGGAACCATCGAAGATAGGGTCTTCAGTAGCAGACAAAAACCAACTGTATACTGCCGTTATGTAGATGACATATTCGTAATAGTAAAAGACTCAGATGAACTAATTGACCTAAAAAGACACCTAGAGAGAGAGTCAGTACTCCGATTTACACATGAAAATAGTGAAAATAACAGTCTGCCATTCTTGGATGTACTAATAACAAAAACAGGAACCTCTTTAAGCACCAACGTATATACCAAGCCCACCAACATAGGATTATGCCTGAACGGTAGAAGTGAGTGCCCCCAAAGATACAAAGCCAGTGTTCTCAATGCTTATATTCGTCGAGCGCTTACCCACTGCTCTGAATGGAGCAACGTGAGTAGAGAGTTTGAAAGAGTAACTCAGGTATTGGTGAACAACGGATATAGCAACGCGGAAATAAACGCTGCTATAAGAAGACACTTGGACCGCTGGTATAATTCAGAACCTAGAACAGAAACCACAACACCCCCAATAAAATTATATTACAAATCAACCATGCACAGTGAACATATAAAAGAGGAAAGAATAATGAAAGAAATAATCCGTAAAAGAGTAAAAAGCACTACTCCTAACCAAAACATAAACCTGATAATATTCTACAAAACCAAGAAGACTTCCGAACTCCTTATCAAAAACAGCCCGAAGCCGACGGAGAACCCTCTACAGCAGTCAAGCGTTGTATACATGTACACTTGCCCCCACGAAAGATGTAACCTTCAATGTAAGTACATAGGTATGACGTCGACCAAGCTGACGAGGCGTTTGACATGCCATCTTCAATCTGGTGCCCCTAGGAATCACATGAGACAAGCCCATGACATTACTCTAACAAGAGAAATGTTGAACAAGAATACTTGCATAATAGACAAAACCCAAGATTCAAGAAGATTACAAATTCTTGAGGCAATTCACATAAGAATAGAGCGACCTACCATGAACACCCAAATCACGGAACTATTTACTCTACCCACCATGAGAGTAAGGACAAGACAAGAACATATCGATGCCAACACAGAAGACAATGTCCAACATAACAGGCCAATTACACTGGATTAATCTTTGTGTTTAGATAGGAGATGCCTCGTATGGGCCAATAAGCCTTCTGCAGCCCCTATGTTTATCCCTTATGTATCCCCCCATGTTTTCACCTTATTAACTTATTACATTTTCAAAGACTTCACAAATACACAACTGATTAGAACGTATCTCTGATTTTATATCTACATTTGAGTGAGGTGGGAGGGGTGATGTGGCATTAACACAAGACAGAACAAGAGGGGATATTAATAGGGTATTAAAAGTATCAACACAAGACAGAACAGAAACAATGGGTATTGAATAGAAGTGTTTGTAGAAAGCCTATTGGTCCATATTTCTTGATGCTTCTATATTGGAGCGGAGTCTTGAGGTGGGTAGAATATAGTTGTGCAATAATTGGCTGTTGATTGCTGGTGTTGACTTCTTGATGTGTAGTGCCTCGCAAACGTCAAGCCGCCTGCTATCGCTGTATCTATCGATGATTTCTGTGTTGTTTACTAGGATTTCTCTGGCGATGGTTTGGTTATGGGAAGAGATTATATGTTCCTTAATGGAGCCCTGTTGCTTATGCATCGTTAAACGCCTAGAAAGAGATGTTGTTGTCTTGCCTATATACTGGTTTTTTTGGAGCTTACAGTCCCCAAGTGGGCATTTGAAGGCATAGACGACATTAGTCTCTTTTAAAGCGTTCTGTTTTGTGTCTGGAGAGTTTCTCATGAGTAGGCTGGCCGTTTTTCTGGTTTTATAGTAAATCGTCAGTTTATAGTAAATCGTCAAGACGCACAAGCCTGGAAACCCACTTCGGCCAATCATTAGCCAGATACCCACACCCACGTACAGACTGGCAAAGCGACTCAACGGCCTGCTGACTCCTTATGTTCCTTGCGCCTTCAGCCTGAAGTCTCCAAAGGAATTTGTGGACTTACTGCGGGGCACACGGGCCACAGGGATAAGAGCCTCGTTGGACGTAGAATCGCTGTTTACCAACGTACCTGTGGACGAGACAATCGGAATGATAGCCGACAGAGTGTATCGTGATCCAGCCTGTACTCCTCTTGACATGCCAGAAAGTATTCTGAGGAAACTACTCCAAGCTTGTACTAAAGAGGCACCCTTCTTGAGCCCGGATGGGCACATGTATAAGCAAGTAGATGGGGTCGCCATGGGTTCTCCCCTAGGTGTCCTGTTTGCAAACTTCTACATGGGTACCATCGAGCAAAAAGTCTTAGTCGACATGAACTTGAAACCGGCCATATACTGCAGGTATGTTGACGACATTTTTACACAGGTACCTGATGTCAGACATCTGCAGGAGCTGAAGGAGGCATTTGAGCAGAGTTCTGTGCTGCGTTTCACTTACGAGACGGAAAAGGATGGGAAGCTGCCTTTTCTAGATGTAACAGTCATGGAAAAGGGCGGAGGTTTCCACACTGCAGTCTACACTAAGGAAACAAACATAGGAATGTGCCTAAATGCCAACAGCGACTGCCCTGACAGGTACAAGAGGAGTGTTGTTAACGCATACGTCGACCGTGCTCTCAGCCACAGCTCAGAATGGAAGCAAGTCGACGAAGAACTCTGTAGGGTAAGGCAGGTCCTAGTCAATAAAGGCTTCTCCAATGGTTTCATCGAAGACATCATAAGAAGGAAAGTGAAAAGCCATGCAACCTCTGAAGAGACAACTAACACAACACCTATACCTCCTATTAGACTATTTTACAGGAACTTCTTTTCCACAGCTCATAAAACGGAGGAAAGGGTCCTGAAAGATATTGTTAATAGAAACGTTATCCCTACAGACAAAAATCAGAGGATACAACTGACGATTTACTATAAAACCAGAAAAACGGCCAGCCTACTCATGAGAAACTCTCCAGACACAAAACTGAACGCTTTAAAAGAGACTAATGTCGTCTATGCCTTCAAATGCCCACTTGGGGACTGTAAGCTCCAAAAAACCCAGTATATAGGCAAGACAACAACATCTCTTTCTAGGCGTTTAACGATGCATAAGCAACAGGGCTCCATTAAGGAACATATAATCTCTTCCCATAACCAAACCATCGCCAGAGAAATCCTAGTAAACAACACAGAAATCATCGATAGATACAGCGATAGCAGGCGGCTTGACGTTTGCGAGGCACTACACATCAAGAAGTCAACACCAGCAATCAACAGCCAATTATTGCACAACTATATTCTACCCACCTCAAGACTCCGCTCCAATATAGAAGCATCAAGAAATATGGACCAATAGGCTTTCTACAATCACTTCTATTCAATACCCATTGTTTCGTGTTCTGTCTTGTGTTGATGAAATTAATACCCTATTAATACCACCTCTTGTTCTGTCTTGTGTTGATGAAATTAATACCCTATTAATGCCACCTCACCCCATCCACCTCTCTCAAATGTAGTTATAAAAACGGAGATGCGTAAGTTCTATTCAGTTGTGTATTTGTAAACTAAAGTCTTTGAAAATGTAATAAGTTTTACGAAACGCGCTCGTGTCGCGTCAGACTAGAAATAAAAATGAATTTTGGAGAATTGATTTTTGATTTACCTCCAACAGTGAAACGAAATGTACGAAAGATTGAAAAAATTCGTGTTAGAATTATTAATCTTACTTTTTCCGTCATATTTAATAATATATATATATATATATATATATATATATATATATATATATATATATATATATATATATATATATATATATATATATATATATATATATTGAGGGGGATACCCGGCTTTTCTGGAGTTTTGCCATCTATCTATCCACTTACCTATTTATCTTTCAATCTTTCTACTCATCCAATAACTGCGTCTATCTATCCATCATCATATCTATTCACCTCAGTGTCTCTCCATCTATTTATTCATCTATCTATCCATTTTTACATTTATATCTCCTCATCTATTCATCCATCTGTGTATCCATCTATCTATCCATCTATTCATCTATCTATCCGCCTTTCTATTCATCTAACTTCAGATCACAAAAGTGTCACAATAGCGTGACACATCCATGAGACGATAATTTTGGAACAATGTGGTGACTTGAACTGGTGTTCTGGTGGTTCCCAGACACGCTGTCACGCTAATATATCACGCCATAGAGATTTCCTTGTGATGTCCCGTGACCGCGGGCCATAGTGTAGGCGGGCCAACCATAAAAATCCTGGTTGGACACCAGTTCGGGCCTCCAGATCCTCCCAGTAAATTTAGTTGAGCTCCGGGTTGGTTGACTTTTGAACATGTGTGTGTAAAATGAATGGCGATTATATGTCAAACTGATGTAGGATTTTGTTGAAAATCACGAATGTTTCATCTTGTCGTTCAGCGTCTCGTTTAGTGAGTTCAGAGTGCCCTGTACAGACATGCCTTTGAGAGGGGTTAACATATGTTGAAGCTATGGTGAGTAGACTCCTGTGAGGATACGCAGTTTTTAGCTAAATTCCCAATTTTTTTTTTTTACTTTTTAATTTTGTCATATTTTTTATGATAAAATCTTAGCAATCGTTGACTCTAATGCAAGAATTGTCTACACCTTCTCTCTGTCTCACTCTCACTTCATCTCTCTCTCTCTCTCTCTCTCCTACCCCCCTCTTTCCCCCTCTCTCTTTTTCTCTCTTTCTCCCATTTTCTCCATCTCTTTCTATCTCATCCCATCTCTTTCTCGACACTTCTTTTTCCCAACCCCTCAACCTCTCTCTCTCTCTCTCTCTCTCTCTCTCTCTCTCTCTCTCTCTCTCTCTCTCTCTCTCTCTGTCCCCTCCCTCTCTCCCTCTCACAACAAACAATATTCACACCCAACAAGCACACAACCTAACGACGGCATAATATGTAATACTGTTACTTTGAAGCAACATTGTAAAAACGTCGTAATTATGTTGTGTGTGATGAACAGATGAAAAGCTGTCGGTCAACTTTCCGGAAAATAAAACCACTATTTCAAACTTCTTAGTTGTTGCCGAAACGGATCATCCTGAAAAGTTTGATAAGACTAACCTTACGCATCTGATATCCACCTTTGATAAGAAATTATAAGGAAAATAGAAACAAGTATTAATTTCTCTCTTATAGACAGTTCTTAGTGTGAGTGACGCACTCACTGCGAGTGACGCACTCACTGCGAGTGACGCACTCACCGCGAGTGACGCACTCACCGCGAGTGACGCACTCACCGCGAGTGACGCACTCACCGCGAGTGTCGCACTCACTGCGAGTGACGCACTCACTGCGAGTGACGCACTCACCGCGAGTGTCGCACTCACCGCGAGTGACGCACTCACCGCGAGTGACGCACTCACTGCGAGCGACGCACTCACTGCGAGCGACGCACTCACTGCGAGTGACGCACTCACTGCGAGCGACGCACTCACTGCGAGCGACGCACTCACTGCGAGCGACGCACTCACTGCGAGCGACGCACTCACTGCGAGCGACGCACTCACTGCGAGCGACGCACTCACTGCGAGCGACGCACTCACTGCGAGCGACGCACTCACTGCGAGCGACGCATTCACTGCGAGCGACGCACTCACCGCGAGTGACGCACTCACCGCGAGCGACGCACTCACCGCGAGCGACGCACTCACCGCGAGCGACGCACTCACCGCGAGTGACGCACTCACCGCGAGTGACGCACTCACCGCGAGCGACGCACTCACCGCGAGTGACGCACTCACCGCGAGTGACGCACTCACCGCGAGTGACGCACTCACCGCGAGTGACGCACTCACCGCGAGTGACGCACTCACTGCGAGTGACGCACTCACTGCGAGTGACGCACTCATCGATGTCCCTAGATAATGGCAATTTGTAACGTAACAAGGACTGTGGAATAATAGAACTGCTCCAAAGTCTGCATAAACTTAGCATAACTAGCCATCCCAGCCAGCAACACCAGGCCAGTACCACAATGTTGACCCAGTACACCCCAGGACACACTCCACGACCCAGTACACCCCAGGACACACTCCCCGCTCCAAGACCCAGTTCACCCCAAGACACACTCCCCGCTCCAAGACCCAGTACACCCCAAGACACACTCCCCGCTCCAAGACCCAGTACACCCCAAGACACACTCCCCGCTCCAAGACCCAGTACATACCCAAGACACACTCCACGCTCCAAGACCCAGTACACCCCAGTACACACTCCCCGCTCCAAGACCCAGTACACCCCAAGACACACTCCCCGCTCCAAGACCCAGTACACCCCAGTACACACTCCACGCTGCAAGACCCAGTACACCCCAGGACACACTCCACGCTCCAAGACCCAGTACACCCCAGGACACACTCCACGCCCCAAGACCCAGTACACCCCAGGACACACTCCACGCTCCATGACCCAGTACACCCCAGTACACACTCCCCGCTCCAAGACCCAGTACACCCCAAGACACACTCCCCGCTCCAAGACCCAGTACACCCCAGTACACACTCCACGCTCCAAGACCCAGTACACTCCAGTACACACTCCCCGCTCCAAGACCCAGTACACCCCAAGACACACTCCCCGCTCCAAGACCCAGTACACCCCAGGCCACACTCCACGCTCCAAGACCCAGTACACCCCAGTACACACTCCCCGCTCCAAGACCCAGTACACCCCAGGACACACTCCACGCTCTATGACCCAGTACTCCCCAGGCCACACTCCACGCTCCATGAGCCAGTACACCCCAGGACACACTCCCCGCTCCAAGACCCAGTACACCCCAGGACACACTCCCCGCTCCAAGACCCAGTACACCCCAGGACACACTCCACGCTCCAAGACCCAGTACACCCCAGGACACACTCCCCGCTCCATGACCCAGTACACCCCAGGACACACTCCACGCTCCATGACCCAGTACACCCCAGGACACACTCCACGCTCCAAGACCCAGTACACCCCAGGACACACTCCACGCCCCAAGACCCAGTACACCCCAGTACACACTCCACGCTCCATGACCCAGTACACGCCAGGAAGGACTAGTGGTCTGAGAGATCTCACACTCGAAATTTCAACTCTTGAAATCAGAGATGAAACACCGGCAGGAACCTGAAGTAAAGATGCAAGGTGACATGAATAGCCAAATAACCAAAGATAATTAGAGGCCATAGAGACTAGTAAACAAATGGAAGAAGTAACATAGTAGACGGAATTTGAAGCCAAATTGAAGGCAGAGGAAACTAAACAGAAGGAATTTGAAGCCAAATTGAAGGCAGAGGAAATGAAACATTTAGAAATTCAGCAGCAGACGGCTGCAGACCAAATAAGGTGAGGTGAGAGCAGAACAGGTGCAGGATTAGGAGGCAGTGAGTGCCTGCAGGTAGCCCAGGTGGTGTTAATTATCAAAAAGGGGTCGAATTACCACACTTTAACGAGAAAGACCCGGAGTTACTCTTTGCACTTCTCGAAGTTAACCACGAGTTAACTGGGGGTACTGGGGTGGTGTGGTTGAGGGACCTGGGGGTGCTGGGGGGGGGTGGTTGAGGGACCTGGGGGTGCTGTGGGGGTGGTTGAGGGACCTGGGGGTGCTGGGGGGGTGGTTGAGGGTCCTGGGGGTGCTGGGGTGGTGTGGTTGAGGGACCTGGGGGTGCTGCGGTGGTGTGGTTGAGGGATCTGGGGGTGCTGGGGGGTGGTTGAGGGACCTGGGGGTGCTGGGGGGTTGGTTGAGGGACCTGGGGGTGGGGTGGTTGAGGGACCTGGGGGTGTTGGGGTGGTGTGGTTGAGGGACCTGGGGAGTGCTGGGGTGGGGTGGTTGAGGGATCTGGGGTGGTTGGTTGAGGGACCTGGGGGTGCTGGGGTGGTTGGTTGAGGGACCTGGGGGTGCTGGGGTGGTGGTTGAGGGACCTAGCTGGGGGTGCTGGGGTGGTGGTTGAGAGACCTAGCTGGGGGTGCTGGGGTGGTGTGGTTGAGGGACCTGGCGGTGCTGGGGTGGTGTGGTTGATGGACCTGGGGGTGTTGGGGTGGGGGTGGTTGAGGGAGCTGGGGGTGCTGGGGTGGGGGTGGTTGAGGGACCTGGGGGTGCTAGGGTGGTGTGGTTGATGGACCTGGGGGTGCTGGGGTGGGGGTGGTTGAGGGAGCTGGGGGTGCTGGGGTGGGTGGTTGATCGAGGGACCTAGGGGTGCTGGGGTGGTGTGGTTGAGGGACCTGGGAGTGCTGGGGTGGGGTGGTTGAGGGACCTGGGGGTGCTGGGGTGGGTGGTTGAGGGAGTGGGGGTGCTGGGGTGGTGTGGTTGAGAGACCTGGGGGTGCTGGGGTGGGTGGTTGAGGGAGCTGGGGGTGCTGGGGTGGGGTGGTTGAGGGACCTGAGGGTGCTGAGGGGGTGGTTGAGGGACCTGGGGGTGCTGGGGGGGGGGTAGTTGAGGGACCTGGGGGTGCTGCGGGGTGGTTGAGGGACCTGGGGGTGTTGGGGTGGTGTGGTTGAGGGACCTGGGGGTGCTGGGTGGTGGTTGAGGGACCTGGGGGTGATGTGGGGGTGGTTGAGGGACCTGGGGGTGCTGGGGTGGGGTGATTGAGGGACCTAGGGGTGCTGGGGGGGGGTGGTTGAGGGACCTGGGGGTGCTGGGGTGGTGTGGTTGAGGGACCTGGGGGTGCTGGGGGGTGGTTGAGGGACCTGGGGGTGCTGGGGGGTTGGTTGAGGGACCTGGGGGTGCGGGGGTGGGGTGGTTGAGGGACCTGGGGGTGTTGGGGTTGTGTGGTTGAGGGACCTGGGGGTGTTGGGGTTGTGTAGTTGAGGGACCTGGGGGGTGCTGGGGTGGGGTGGGGTGGTTGAGGGATCTGGGGTGGTTGGTTGAGGGACCTGGGGGTGCTGGGGTGGTGGTTGAGGGACCTGGGGGTGCTGGGTGGTGTGATTGAGGGACCTGGCGGTGCTGGTGTGGTGTGGTTGATGGACCTGGGGGTGCTGGGGTGGGGGTGGTTGAGGGAGCTGGGGGTACTGGGGTGGGGGTGGTTGAGGGACCTGGGGGTGCTGGGGTGGTGTGGTTGATGGACCTGGGGGTGCTGGGGTGACGGTGGTTGAGGGAGCTGGGGGTGCTGGGGTGGGTGGTTGATCGAGGGACCTGGGGGTTCTGGGGTGGTGTGGTTGAGGGACCTGGGGGTGCTGGGGTGGGGTGGTTGAGGGACCTGGGGGTGCTGGGGTGGGTGGTTGAGGGAGTGGGTGTGCTGGGGTGGTGTGGTTGAGGGACCTGGGGGTGCTGGGGTGGGTGGTTGAGGGAGCTGGGGGTGCTGGGGTGGAGTGGTTGAGGGACCTGGGGGTGCTGGGGTGGGGTGGTTGAAGGACCTGGGGGTGCTGGGGTGGGTGGTTGAGGGACTTGGGGGTGCTGGGGTGGGGTGGTTGAGGGACCTGGGGGTGCTGGGGTGGGGTGGTTGAGGGACCTGGGGGTGCTGGGGTGGGGTGGTTGAGGGACCTGGGGGTGCTGGGGTGGGGTGGTTGAGGGACCTGGGGGTGCTGGGGTGGGGTGGTTGAGCGACCTGGGGGTGCTGGGGTGGGGTGGTTGAGGGATCTGGGGGTGCTGGGGTGGGGTGGTTGAGGGACCTGGGGGTGCTGGGGTGGTGTGGTTGAGCGACCTGGGGGTACTGGGGTGGGGTGGTTGAGGGACCTGGGGGGTACTGGGGTCGGCTCTTGTCCTAGCCTGGAGGCCCAATACTCTTGTATTCTCTTCACAGCTTTTGTGATGAGGAACTGAGTTATGTCCTCCCCAGAGTCACGACCACCGCCCGCAGCTCAACCCGTCATCTTAAAAATAACGTCGCTTTTTGCTCGTATGCGCACAATGGCCAAAAGTGGACGTAATTTGAAATGAAGTCGGATCACATAATTGACGTACTGTCCCGTTTTCTGTTTGAGTCGTCTGGCTTGCTCTGAAAGGTAAGCCGGACGACCATTCTTGAACCCAGATGGGCACATGTACAAGCAAGTAGGTGAGGTCGCCATGGGTTCTCCCCTAGGTGTCCTGTTTGCGAACTTCCACATGGGTACCATCGAGCAGAGGGTCTTAGTTGACATGGGCTTGAAACCCGCCATATACTGCAGGTATGTTGACGACAGTTTTACGCAGGTACTTGATGCCAGATGTCTGCAGCAGCTGAAGGAGGCATTTGAGCGGAATTCTGTGTTGAGCTTCACTTACGAGATGGAGAATAATGGGAAGCTGCCCTTTCTAGATGTACCAGTCACGGAAAAGAGCGGAGGCTTCCACACTGCAGTCTACACTAAGGAAACCAACATAGGAATGTACCTCAATGCCAAGAGTGACTGCCAGACAGGTACAAGAGGAGTGTTGTTAACGCTTATGTCGACCGTGCTCTCAGCCACAGCTCAGATTGGAAGCAAGTCGATGAAGAACTCTGTAGGGTAAGGCGACAGCCTAGTCAGCAACGGCTTCTCTAACGGTTTCGTTAAAGACATCATAAATAGAGAGGTGAAATGCCATGCAACTTCTGAAAAGCCAACCAACACAACACTTGTACCCCATATTAGACTATTTTACAGGAACTTCCTTTCGACGGCTCATAAAATAGAGGAAAGGGTCCTGAAACATATTGTCGATAGGAACGTTATCCCTACAAAAAAAATCAGGAAATACAGTTGACAATTTATTATAATACCAAAAAAACTGCCAATCTACTCATGAAAAACTCTCCAGATACCAAGTAGAACGCCTTAAAGGAGACCAACGTCGTCTATGCCTTTAAATGCCCACTTGGGGACTGTAAGCCCCAAAGAACTCAGTATATAGGCAAGACAACAATATCTCTTTCCAGGCGTTTAACGATGCATAAGCAACAGGGCTCCATCAAGGAACATATAATCTCTTCTCACAACCAGACCATCACCAGAGAAATTTTAACAAACAACACAGAAATCATCGATAGATGCAGCGATAGCAGGCGGATCGACATCTGTGAGGCACTACATATGAAAAAGCCAACACCAGCAATCAACAGGCAATTAATGCATAACTATATTCTACCCACTTCAAGACCCCGAACCAATATGGAAGCAACAAGAGGAAGTATGGGCCAATAGGTCTTCTGAAGTTCTCATATCCAATTTATACCCATTGTTTTGTTTTCTGTCATGTGTTTGTCATAAGTTTGTTCTCCTCACCCAAAACTTTGTACCATATCACCTCACCCAAAATGAGTATAAGTTCGATAAATCTGTGTGTAAATTAAGTCTCTGAAAATGTAATAAGCATTACGAAACGTGTTCAGGCGTCAGACAATTAAAAAATGAATTTTGGAGAATTAATATTTGCTTCAGACAATTAAAAAGGGAATGTTGGAGAATTTATATTATTATTACCACCGACAGTGAACAAAAACTTAAGAAATATTGAGAAAATTCGTGTTAGAATTATTAATCTAACCTTTTCGGTCATATTCAACAACATATGTTTACAAGAAAGACTGCTACCAAAATATACTACCTATATATATATATATATATATATATATATATATATATATATATATATATATATATATATATATATATATATATATATAGGGGAGTGTAGTGTATATAGTGTAGTATACTATATAGTGTAGGGGGAGTGTCCCGGGCACCGCAGGGCATCCCTTCCAGCATTGTTTATATTTTCCATTATAAATAATAATAATATAGGCAATATATCGACAGCAAATAATGAATTTATCTCAAATTATCTTGGTCAATTCAGGCTCAAATTCTAACCCCCCAGACTGAAAAAAAAGATTTCATCATTCCGGCACTCTTCCAGGGCTTTAAAATTTCCTTGGACATGTTCCAGCATTTTGCACGGTACTTGTGGCCAGCCGTGATGGCCGACAATGGCCCGAGGTGCCATCAACATGGCCGACAATGGCCCGAGGTGCCATCAACATGGCCACTCTCCCGCCCACCACCACTACTGCAGTTTCCTGCTTCTCTTTCAACGTAACGCGCAGCTAAACTATGCAAACAAAGGACAAACAAATAAAAAACCTAGCTGGCTGTGGAGTGTTTACTAACCGCTTGAAGCCAAAGTTGTCTCACTTTAAGGCTTCTAGAATTATGTATTAGAAGATTTTGTCTAACGCAACACAAGTGTTTCTAAATAAACTTATTCCTTGCAGTTTACATGTTCCTTTGAGGTGAAGATGCACAATCTCTCCCTGACGGTATCACAGGAAATATAATATATATATATATATATATATATATATATATATATATATATATATATATATATATATATATATATATATATATATACATACAATGGATATAGGAACACAGAAATAAACACTACTTTAAGACGACACCTGGACCGATGGGACAATGCTGTACCTAGAACAGAACCCACAACACTTCCAGTTGTTCCGGCAATATTTCTTATCCTCGCTTGGAGGATGTTGAGCAACCGTGGACCTCTGATGTTTATACAATGTTCTCTGATTGTACCTATGGCCCCTCTGCTCTTCACTGGTTCTGTTCTGCATTTTTTGTCCATTTCGTTCACTCCAGTATGTTGTTATTTTACTGTATACATTTGGGACTTGGCCCTCCAGTATTTTCCACGTGTATATTATTTGATATCTCTCTCGTCTTCTTTCTAGCGAGTGCATTTGAAGATCTTTGAGACGATACCAAAAATTTATATGTGTGCTGTATATGTTCTCTCTATTCCCTCTATTACAGCAACCTCTCCTTCTTTGGCGGGAGTGAGTACTGAGCAGCACTTAAGATGGGACAGCACAAGTGATTTGAAAAGTACAACCATAGTGATGGGATCCATGGATTTGAAAGTTCTCGTAATCCATCTTATTATTTTTCTGACGCAAAATTTACTTGGTTATGCTCCCTAAATGTTAGGTCGTCAGACATCATTATTCCCAGATCCTTTACATGCTGCTTTCCTACAATGAGCAGATTTGATTGTGTTTTGTACCCTATATTTAGTTTAAGGTTCTCATTACTTTCTTGAATATAAATAAATATATAAAAATACATAAACTTGTGTTTACCCTGGAAACACAAACCGAAACTGTGTCTATTTTCCGGTTGTTACAACGTGTAATAAAGTTGTAACACCTTGGCCTAACGTGTTTATGACATATTAAAACGTTGTTATAACTTGCTATTTAGGATGTTGTAACTGGTTAGGTGGTGTTAAAATTTGTTCGAACGTTGTACCAACGTCGTAGTTTCGGTGTGTGTTTGGCGGGTTATTGTCGGAAATCCGACACACATAATAACATAAGTTACCCATTAAAGGAAAAGAGAACGGGTATTCCGTGACGTCATACAACAAGACGAATATTTATATATCTCATCTCCTTTTAAACCTCAGTCTAGTATATAAACTTAATAAAAAAATGTTCAGTAGAACCGATTATAATTTCCAAAACCAGGAATATAGCTTAACTCTTTACTCCTTAATCATAAATAGAACCACCAAATATTTTAGGACGTCTCCCCTAGAGGCGTCGTCACGTACGCCACAGACAGAATCATAACAAAACACTCAGTAGAGGTGGCTCCTTCCATACGAGCTGGTATACCTTGATAGACACCCAGATTACGTGTCAACAAGCGAGCAACAACCACAACAGCACCTCTACAACCACAGCAACACCAGTATCCGTCTTACCAAGTATTTTTGTGTATTGTGACCATTTTATAACATAAATAGGTTTGATGGTTATACTGTGGGATTAAAATCCCTAACCAAGTACTGTACGTACTCAATATTATACTTCCCTCTTATTCATGTCATACCTGTGCCTTAATATGTTGGTGTGGTTTTACTAATGTTAAACATCCCAAACAGGTAATTGTGAGGGACGTTACTGAAGCAGACAGTTGGCTCCCAACATAATTATAGAAATTTGTTACCTGCTGTACATCAAGCCTTGCAGGCCTCCAGATAGCCGCCATTACGTGGCACTCTGGGGTGTGGCCCTGTGCCTCAATCTGATACTACCATTTCACAGCCTTAGCAGGCCACAACTACAGTATCAGATAAGACCCTTTTGTGTTTAATACTATAGATAGCGTAGTATACATAATTAAATTAACTATAAGTATAATTACAGTAGATTAGACCAGCATATGTGGTTTGATTTATAATTTATATTAAAGACTAGGTAAACAATTTGTGGTTTATGAAGGAGCCACCTCAAAGTTGTTTAGCTACAAATTGTCCCCCCAATTGTGTGTGATAAATTCTAGCAGCTGAATCAGAATATACAGTCCACTAACTAAGAAAGAACTAAGAACTAAATCAGAAGAAAACTAATATAATATCAAAGTCAACTGAAAAATAAAGTAAATATTTAATATTTCATAAAAAGAACAAGAATTATAGCCTGCTAGGATTTTCCCACATGTATTTACCATTGGTGACATTGAAGGTAGGAAGTTCAAAATATATACTCTTAACGAGGGCCACACCACTTACGGGAGAGATGCTTGGACATATGTAGTAACACAAATTATAACACGTTTCAAAACATTAAGTTGCTTATATGTTGTAGTAGTAATATTATGTTTCCTTGTGAGTATTTAATTTCACTAAATATAAATATACGAGTCGTTTCTAAAGTTATATAATGGCTAATTGGTGAACTTACAGTTGAGAGAACGTGTCCACATTCTTGGTTCGTCAGTGTCTGAGCTAAAATATGCCCTAAACTATAAATTAGTTTTAAACCATTATTTTCAAACTAACACGATTACTCTTTGACAACACGGGAGCTTAATACAGTGACGCCATATTTAGGTGCGATGATCAACAAAAATAATTGGCTTATTCGGGTTAAGTATGCAATTAAATGTATTGAAATGATATGTTAATGGGTATTGTTCAGAGATGGGTTTCAGCTGGCCAGTGAGGTATTTACCATAGGAATATTTCAGTGTTTTTATTTTGTTATTTTTTCTACCACAAACGTGGCCACACATTTACAATGCTAACCAGCATATATACATTTTCCTCTGTCCTCCATGGATAGGGTGAGAGATCTGCTAGACATATAATTTAGTGATTTTTTGAACAATCACAGAAGGGGATTGTAGTGCTAAGGCTAACCTAACCTACATACATAAATACACAGATTTACATCTGTTCTACGTAATCAGTGTTCGAGGTGTCTTTTTACATAGTGTCATTAACGTGCGTTTACAAAGGGAAAATGTAATTCTGATTTCAGTGTTGACAGGAACTGATGTATAAGGTATTTCCTTACGTAATAATATGGGCTTGGTTGACCTTAACACATTAATACAAGAACAATACTGGAGACATAACCCTCCTCTTAAACAATGCCTTACATGTGAATATTATCAGGAACACGTTGGTGGGCACTTGGGCTTCATGGAGCAGCAGGGAAATTTAACTAGCATGATATAGGATAACTCTGACTAATACAGACTAGGTTGGTTTCTTAGGTTAGGTTAGGCTAGGTTAGGTTAGGCTCTGGCTAGGTTAGGTTAGGTTAGGTTAGGCTGTGTTAGGTTAGGCTATGTTAGGCTATGTTAGGCTAGGTTAGGTTAGGCTGGGTTAGGTCAGGCTAGGTTAGGTTAGGCTCTGGCTAGGTTAGGTTAGGTTAGGCTGGGTTAGGTCAGGCTAGGTTAGGCTGTGTTAGGCTAGGTTAGGCTAGGTTAGGCTGGGTTAGGTCAGACTAGGTTAGGTTTGGTTGGGCTAACTTAAGCCCAAGTACGAATTCGTGGGACATTTGCAGATATTGGCCAATGGTTGCAAACATGACAGTAATCGGCAGGCTGCGAGCAGCCGCGTCCAACAGTCTGGTCAACCAGTCTAGCAACGAGGAGGCCTGGTCGAGGACCGGGCCGCGAGGGCGTTGAGCCCCGAAATCATCGCAATGCAACTGCAAGAAAAGGGACACTCGACAGAGGGGTGTGTAAAAGGATAGGTATTTGAGAAACTGTTGAAATCTCCAGTTGAATATACTCTCTCTCTCTCTCTCTCTCTCTCTGCCAGTCTATTTCCTCATCTCTGGTTGTCTGTTCATCTTTTTCTCTGTTTCACCTTTGATCATAACAGGTTTTATATTATTCTAAAAAAAAAGTTATTCTTAAATAAAATATAATTAAATAAAATTACGTATTATTTTATAAGGAATTTTGAGACAATGGATGCGACCACAACCTCTTCCATAGACTTTTTGGCGAATACTGACTTTCTGTGTCAAATGTTCCATGTTCCCACCTGTGTCAGATGTCCCATGTTCCCCCCCCCCCCTGTGTCAAATGTCCCATGTTCCCACCTGTGTCAGATGTCCCATGTTCCCCCTGTGTCAGATGTCCCATGTTCCTCCTGTGTCAGATGTCCCATGTTCCCCCTGTGTCAAATGTCCCATGTTCCCCCTGTGTCAAATGTCCCATGTTCCCCCTGTGTCAGATGTCCCATGTTCCCCCCTGTGTCAGAAGTCCCATGTTCCCCCCTGTGTCAGATGTCCCATGTTCCCCCCTGTGTCAGATGTCCCATGTCCCCCCCTGTGTCAGATGTCCCATGTTCCCACCTGTGTCAGATGTCCCATGTTCCCACCTGTGTCAGATGTCCCATGTTCCCACCTGTGTCAGATGTCCCATGTTCCCCCCTGTGTCAGATGTCCCATGTTCCCCCTGTGTCAAATGTTCCATGTTCCCCCCTGTGTCAAATGTCCCATGTCCCCCCCTGTGTCAAATGTCCCATGCCCCCCCCCTGTGTCAAATGTCCCATGTCCCCCCTGAGTCAAATGTCCCATGTCCCCCCTGTGTCAAATGTCCCCTTGTGTCAACCACTGGTGCAGGGACTCTAGCAGCTCCCGTGAGGATCGACACTCACGCCTGCTATCCACGTAGAGTGCCCGGGTAGAATAAGACGGTCACTACGGCGATGCTAGCCAGTAACTACACCTCAGGGCGTCGTCCTCAGCACCGTAGACGGGGTCCGTCCAACAGAGCGTCGCATTCTGACGTATACTCCACCTAAGGCCAAAAACCGTCGTACTAGAAAATGGTCGCGGCTCGCGAAAGGGATGTACTGTTCCGTTTTCTGTTTTGGGTCCTCTGGTAAGTTAGGATAAGCGCACTTTAGTACGACAATTTCTTGACGTTGGGAAACCTTAGAAGGACGGACTGGGTACAGGGCTCACTCACATAGTGCCTGCTGAATAGAAACTCAAAACTCAGCACGCACACTCCCCCTGGTGCAATTGTCATATAACCCTGGAGAGGTGGGAGGCTAGGATACCCTGGGGGGAGGCTAGGATACCCTGGGGGGAGGCTAGGATACCCTGGAAGGAGGCTAGGATGCCTTGGGGGAGGCTAGGATACCCTGGAGGGGAGGCTAGGATACCCTGGGGGGAGGCTAGGATACCCTGGGGAGAGGCTAGGATATCCTGGAAGGAGGCTAGGATTCCCTGGGGGAGGCTAGGATACCCTGGAGGGGAGGCTAGGATACCCTGGAGGGGAGGCTAGGATACCCTGGGGGAGGCTAGGATACCCTGGAGGGGAGGCTAGGATACCCTGGAGGGAGGCTAGGATACCCTGGAGGGAGGCTAGGATACCCTGCGGGGGGAGGCTAGGATACCCTGCGGGGGGAGGCAAGGATACCCTGCGGGGGGAGGCTAGGATACCCTGCGGGGGGAGGCTAGGATACCCTGGGGGGGAGGCTAAGATACCCTGGGAGGGAGGCTAGGATACCCTGGGAGGGAGGCTAGGATACCCTGGAGGGGAGGCTAGGATACCCTGGAGGGAGGCTAGGATACCCTGGAGGGAAGCTAGGATACCCTGCGGGGGGAGGCTAGGATACCCTGGGGGGAGGCTAGGACACCCTGCGGGGGGAGGCTAGGATACCATGGGGGGGGGAGGCTAGGATACCCTGGGAGGGAGGCTAGGATACCCTGGAGGGAGGCTAGGATACCCTGGAGGGAGGCTAGGATACCCTGGAGGGAGGTTAGGATACCCTGGAGGGAGGCTAGGATACCCTGCGAGGGGAGGCTAGGATACCCTGGGGGGGGAGGCTAGGATACCCTGGGGGGAGGCAAGGATACCCTGCGGGGGGAGGCTAGGATACCCTGGGGGGGGAGGTTAGGATACCCTGGAGGGACGCTAGGATACCCTGGAGGGAGGCTAGGATACCCTGGAGGGAAGCTAGGATACCCTGGAGGGAGGCTAGGATACCCTGGAGGGAGGCTAGGATACCCTGGAGGGAGGCTAGGATACCCTGGGGGGGAGGCTAGGATACCCTGGAGGGAGGCTGGGATACCCTGGGGAGGCTAGGATACCCTGGGGGAGGCTAGGATACCCTAGAGGGAGGCTAGGATACCCTGGAGGGAGGCTAGGATACCCTGGAGGGAGGCTAGGATACCCTGGAGGGAGGCTAGGATACCCTGGAGGGAGGCTAGGATACCCTGGAGGGAGGCTAGGATACCCTGGAGGGAGGCTAGGATACCCTGGAGAGAGGCTAGGATACCATGAGGGAGACTAGGATACCCTGGGAGAGGCTAGGATACCCTGGAGGGAGGCTAGGATACCCTGGAGGAAGGCTAGGATACCCTGGAGGCTAGGATACCCGAGGGGGAGGCAAGGATACCCTAGGGGGAGGCTAGGATACCCTAGGGGGAGGCTAGGATACCCTGCGGGGAGGCTAGGATACTCTGGAGGGAGGCTAGGATACCCTGGAGGAAGGCTAGGATACCCAGGAGGAAGGCTAGGATACCCTGGAGGGAGGCTAGGATACCCTGGGGGATGGCTAGGATACCCTGGGGGATGGCTAGGATACCCTGGGGGGAGGCTAGGATACCCTCGGGGGAGGCTAGGATACCCTGGAGGTAGGCTAGGATACCCTGGGGGGGAGGCTAGAATACCCTGGAGGGGAGGCTAGGATACCCTGGGGAGAGGCTAGGATACCCTGGGGGGAGGATAGGATACCCTTGGGGGAGGCTAGGATACCCTGGGGGAGGCTAGGATACCCTGGAGGGGAGGTTAGGATACCCTGGAGGGAGGCTAGGATACCCTGGGGGGAGGCTAGGATACCCTGGAGGGGAGGCTAGGATACCCTTGGGGGAGGCTAGGATACCCTGGAGGGGAGGCTACGATACCCTAGGGGGAGGCTAGGATACCCTGGAGGAGGCTAGGATACCCTGGGGGGAGGCTAGGATATCCTGGGGGAGGCTATAGGATACCCAGGGGAGGCTAGGATACCCGGGGAGGGTAGGATACCGTGGGGGGAGGCTAGGATACGATGGAGGGATGCTAGGATACCTTGGAGGAGGCTAGGATGCCCTGGAGGGAGGCTAGGATACCCTGGGGGGGGGAAGCTAAGATACCCTGAGGGGAGGCTAGGATACCCTGGGGGAGGCTAGGATACCCTGGGGAGAGGCTAGGATACCCTGGGGAGAGGCTAGGATACTCTGGGGGAGGATAGGATACCCTTGGGGGAGGCTAGGATACCCTGGGGGAGGCTAGGATACCCTGGGGGAGAATAGGATACCCTGGGGGAGAATAGGATACCCTGGAGGGGAGGTTAGGATACCCTGGAGGGAGGCTAGGATACCCTGGGGGGAGGCTAGGATACCCTGGAGGGAGGCTAGGATACCCTGGGGGGAGGCTAGGATACCCTGGAGGGAGGCTAGGATACCCTGCGAGGGGAGGCTAGGATACCCTGGCGGGGAGGCTAGGATACCCTGGGGGGAGGCTAGGATACCCTGGGGGGAGGCTAGGATACCCTACGGGGGGAGGCTAGGATACCCTGGGGGGGAGCCTAGGATACCCTGGAGGGAGGCTAGGATACCCTGGAGGGAGGCTAGGATACCCTGGAGGGAGGCTAGGATACCCTGGAGAGAGGCTAGGATACCCTGGAGAGAGGCTAGGATACCCTGGAGGGAGGCTAGGATACCCTGGAGGGAGGCTAGGATACCCTGGAGAGAGGCTAGGATACCCTGGAGAGAGGCTAGGATACCCTGGAGGGAGGCTAGGATACCCTGGAGGGAGGCTAGGATACCCTGGAGGGAAACTAGGATACCCTGGAGGGAGGCTAGGATACCCTGGAGGGAAACTAGGATACCCTGGAGGGAGGCTAGGATACCCTGGGGGGGAGGCTAGGGTACCCTGGAGGGAGGCTGGGATACCCTGGGGAGGCTAGGATACCCTGGGGGAGGCTATGATACCCCAGACGGAGGCTAGGATACCCTGGAGGGAGGCTAGGATACCCTGGGGGAGGCTAGGATACCCTGGAGGGAGGCTAGGATACCCTGGAGAGAGGCTAGGATACCATGAGGGAGGCTAGGATACCCTGGGGGAGGCTAGGATACCCTGGAGGGAGGCTAGGATACCCTGGAGGAAGGCTAGGATACCCTGGAGGGAGGCTAGGATACCCGAGGGGGAGGCAAGGTTACCCTAGGTGGAGGCTAGGATACCCTGCGGGGAGGCTAGGATACCCTGGAGGGAGGCTAGGATACGCTGGAGGAAGGCTAGGATACCCAGGAGGAAGGCTAGGATACCCTGGAGGGAGGCTAGGATACCCTGGGGGAGGCTAGGATACCCTGGGGGAGGCTAGGATACCCTGGGGGAAGGCTAGGATACCCTTGGGGGAGGCTAGGATACCCTTGGGGTAGGCTAGGATACCCTGGAGGGAGGCTAGGATACCCTGTAGGGGAGGCCAGGATACCCTGGGGAGAGGCTAAGATACCCTGGGGGGAGGATAGGATACCCTTGGGGGAGGCTAGGATACCCTGGGGGGAGGCTAGGATACCCTAGGGGGAGGCTAGGATACCCTGGGGGAGGCTAGGATACCCTGGGGGAGGCTAGGATATCCTGGGGGAGGCTAGGATATCCTGGGGGAGGCTAGGATACCCAGGGGAGGCTAGGATACCCGGGGAGGGTAGGATACCCTGGGGGGAGGCTAGGATACGATGGAGGGATGCTAGGATACCCTGGAGGAGGCTAGGATGCCCTGGAGGGAGGCTAGGATACCCTGGGGGGAAGCTAAGATACCCTGAGGGGAGGCTAGGATACCCTGGGGGAGGCTAGGATACCCTGGGGGAGGCTAGGATACCCTGGAGGGGAGGTTAGGATACCCTAGGGGGAGGCTAGGATACCCTGGGGGGAGGCTAGGATACCCTGGAAGGGAGGCTACGATACCCTAGGGGGAGGCTAGGATACCCTGGGGGAGGCTAGGATACTCTGGGGGGAGGCTAGGATATCCTGGGAGAGGCTAGGATACCCAGGGGAGGCTAGGATACCCGGGGAGGGTAGGATACCCTGGGGGGAGGCTAGGATACGATGGAGGGATGCTAGGATACCCTGGAGGAGGCTAGGATGCCCTGGAGGGAGGCTAGGATACCCTGGGGGGGAAGCTAAGATACCCTGAGGGGAGGCTAGGATACCCTGGGGGAGGGTAGGATACCCTGGGGGGAGGCTAGGATACGATGGAGGGATGCTAGGATACCCTGGAGGAGGCTAGGATGCCCTGGAGGGAGGCTAGGATACCCTGGGGGGGAAGCTAAGATACCCTGAGGGGAGGCTAGGATACCCTGGGGGAGGCTAGGATACCCTGGGGGAGGCTAGGATACCCTGGGGGAGGCTAGGATACCCTAGGCGAGGCTAGGATACTCAGGAGGGAGGCTAGGATGCCCTGGAGGGAGGCTAGGATACCCTGGGGGAGGCTAGGATGCCCTGAGGGGAGGCTAGGATACCCTGGGAGGGGAGGCTAGGATACCCTGGGGCGGAGGCTAGGATACCCTGGAGGGAGACTAGGATGTGGGGAAAAATTCCAGGCAGCTAATCTCTCTTTTCAAATTGATTTAATAAAATAAAGTTATGTCTTATTTATTTTCTTAGTAAGTAAGTATTAATTAAGTGGACTGTATGTACTGGTAAACTGCCTGAAATCTTCTTACACACTATTGGGAGGGACAATTGGTAGCTTAAACCACTTTGTTATAGTCCCTTCTTAAACTACCAATTGTTTACCTTTAAAACTATTATTTCAGTTATTTCATTATAAGTAATTAATTATAACTACTGCTACTGCTATAATGTCTTAGCTGTGCCAGTAGAATGGGCCTAGTAAGGCGTGTAGGTGTAGCCTCAAGATGGGTGTGGCCCTGCCTCTTTGTGCCACGTAATGGCGGCTGGTGGGAAGGACAAGGCTTGGCAAACAAGTAGTTAATTATGTGTATGAACCAACTGTCTGCACAGATTCTTGAAGCTCCTCTCACAATTTACCTGTATGGGATGCAAGGATTAATCAAAGTTCCCTAAACATATCAATTACAGGTATGACATGAACTGTGAGGGCTGTAATGGGGTACACGTACGGTGTTTTTGGGGATGTCCTACGACATAACCATCTACATATTTATATTAAACAGTGCACTTGAATAATAAACAATACTTGGTAGACGGATACAGATGTCGTTGTGATGTTGTTAGGCTGTGTGGCTGGTGTTGACACGTAAATGGGGTGTCTAGCTGTTTACACCAGTTAAGACAGCGTGGTATGCTCATCCCATCTTTTGTTGATGTTGTATAGTATGGACGCCTTCCTCTCCGGGGTGACGCTCTTATGCTCTGGTTCCTCACTCAAAGTAATTTTACATTAACAAGGGAACCTAGCTACTATTTGATGTAAATAATTATATTCATTCTTAGTGATTACTTTTTTATTAACTTTAGATACTAAACTAATCTATTAACAATGTTTCATAATGTAAATATACGATGACTTTGATGACGTCACGGAGTCGATGACGTCACGGAGTCTCCCATTTTCCATCCTGAAGGGAGTATAGACTAGGGGAGACTGTGTTATTTGTGTGTGTAGTTGTGTGTGTGTGTCGGTTTCCCGACATAATTCCCAGGGGCAGAACACGGGTCGAAGTCCCGGTAAGGACTGCGATCACTTTATTCTTCTCCCTCAGAATTATAGTGCTGCTTTAATTTGAGTTTACATTGTTGTGCAGCAGTCCGTTGGGGACGTATGTCCCGTACTGGCGTATCGGGTGCTGGAAGTCGTTGTACGTCTTCTTTCCTGGCCAGTTCTAAAGGTACTAATTTCTCTAAAGTTTTGAGAGTAGTGTTGCCTTTGCATTTTACTTTCACTATTCTCAAGATGCCCTGGCTGTCTGGATGAACAGAGACTATTTCTCCTATAGGCCACTCCGAGCGTGGTCCGTCACTATCCACCAGAACTATGTCACCAGGGTTCAAGTTAATTCTATTATAGGGACTGTTTGCCCCGTAATGATACTCCCTCAGAGCTGTTAGGTATTCACGAGTCCATACGTCATTCCACCGACTTATCACCCCTGAAAGATGTTTGAAACGTTGAACCAAATCACTCTCTTTGACATATGAAGGATCCTCTGGTTCCTCATCCGTAAGGGACACAAGTGTTTTGAGAGGTCTCCCATACATCAAATGAGCTGGACTTAATGGTTCACGCTGCAAAGCATCATCAGAGAGGTAGGTAAGTGGTCGGTTGTTAACTCGTGCTTCTATTTCTATGATTACTGTTTGAAGCTCCTGAAGGTCAATCTTTTGGCGGTGTAGGGTTTTCCGTAAAGACCGTTTCACCGTACCAACCATCCGTTCATAGAAGCCTCCATGCCATGGTGCTCTGGGAGGTATGAATTTCCAATAGCACTGCCGTTGAGTTAGGGCTGTGCGTACCTTGGGGTGTGTCCAGATTTTCCTCAGGCATGCTTCTCCTGCCACCAAGTTGGACCCATTGTCTGAAATCATTAACTTGGGACAAGATCTACGTGAAGCAAACCTGCGGAAAGCCTGTAAGAATGCTTCGGCACTCATATCGGGAGTCACTTCTAGATGGACTGCCCTTGTTGTGGCACAAGTAAAAAGACAGATATAGGCCTTTACTGGTTTCTTGTCTTTAGTGCCTGTCAGTGTTAGTGCTCCTGTGAAATCTACTCCTGTTGTCTCAAAAGGATGAATATGTACGACTCGTTCCTTCGGAAGTGGAGGAGGGCCAGGATATGGACACACTCTGGCATCGTATCTCCGGCATACAACACAGGATTTGATTATGGATTTTACTGTCTGTCTACCTTGGGGTAGCCAGTACTGTTGTCTTAATTCTGTGAGAGTATCTAATACCCCACCATGCAGAGTGCAGTATTTGTGTATATGTAACACAATTAGTTTGCTTACTATGTGGTGACGAGGGAGCAATATTGGATTTTTTGCCTCCAGATCTATGTCAGCATGTTGTAAGCGTCCTCCGCATCTTATCAAGTTATAATTGTCAGTGTCTAACCAGAGACCCAGATCATGTTGTAGCTTCTTAGGAACATTGTCAATTTCTGTCCCGAATGTGTCGGTCTGAGCTCTTTTAACCCAGTACCTTAAGGCACTAGGGAAATTATGCTTGATTCCTATTTTCTTTAGAAAATCAAACACTACTTGGGTGACACCTACAAGTTTGTTCAGTTCAGAGTACCGAGCAGGATCAATTACCAAAGTCTGAGGTAGTTCCGGGTTCTCAGTGGGAACAGTGACATTGGTCACAATGACTTGTGGCTTTTGTTTAGGCCACTGGTCGCTGATTAGCCACTGAGGTCCATTGAACCACATCTCTGCCTTTGTTAATTGCCGTAAAGTCAGGCCTCGGGAGAGATAGTCAGCTGGATTCTCTTTAGTAGGTACATATCTTAGTTTATACCCTGCTGACAACTCTCGTATTTCCTTAACGCGGTTACTCACGTAAGGATTCTTACTGTTATTGTTTTTAACCCACTGTAGCACTGCCTCATTATCTGACCATACTACTGTTTCTGTAAAGTGGATGTGGCTTAAGGCCTTGATCAGATAATGAGCTAATCTTACACCTAGCAGTAAGGCTGTTAATTCCAGTTGTGGCAGTGATCTTTTCTTTAAAGGTGCCACTCTGGCCTTTGATGTGAGCAAATTGGCTTGCCCATTTGAGACCAGGTAAGCTACTGTACCATAAGCCTTTCCTGAGGCATCACAAAATACATGCAACTTAATTGGTTCCTTTTCATTTACTGTTGTGTTCCTAGGGAACTTGACAGACTCTAGGATGCTTAAATCTTTCACTAACCCTTGCCATTTTTCTTGTAGGGCAGGTGTTAGAAGATCATCCCAGCCTATCTTTTGTTGCCAACATTCCTGTATTATCATCTTCCCATTAATTAGTATTGGACTTAATAAGCCTAATGGGTCGAAGGGTTTGCTGACTTGTGATAGCAATTTTCTCATTGTTAAGTTAGTGGTATCTGTTTCCACTGACTTGATTGTCAACTGATCGGTTGTCGTGTTCCATTGGACACCTAGAACCTTTGTCATCTCGGGTACTTGGTAGTCGGGAAATTCAGTTGTGATCAGTTGTTTTAATTTGTCATTGTTAGAGACCCAAGACTGGAGAGGCATATTGGCTCCCATTAATTCTCGATTGGCCTCATGGTATATGTCCAACAGCTTACTTTCACTGTTGGCTGTTCCTTGAAAGTTATCCACATACAGGTTTTCGCTAATTTCTGTCTTGTTCGGGCTATTGGACTTCTTCAAGTGCGTATCCAAGGTAGCTTGAAGCAGAAATGGTGAGCTCGTGGCTCCGAACAAAACAGACGCAAACCTATAAGTGATTATTTCACTGTTTGGATCATTAGGATCCTTAATCCATAGGAACTTTGTGTAGTTCCGGTCTTCTTCTTGAAGACCTACCCTAAGGAATGCCTTGCTAATGTCGGCCGTATATGCATAAGTCCCTATACGAAACTTTAACAGCACGTCATAAAGCCTTTGTGTTAGGCTTGGGCCTGTTTGAAGGCAGTCATTTAACGAAACACTATTCTGCCCCATCTTAGCACTGCAATTAAATACTATCCGTAGTGGGGTAGTCGCAGAATCCTTCTGAACATGGTGGTGTGGCAGATAATGTCCTTCCTTTGGGTTATCATTTGTTACAACTTCGATAAATTTGTCATCGAGCTGCTTCTGTATTATTTCATGGTACAACTTCAAGTTCTCAGGTTGTCTTTGTAAACGTAACACCTGTGATCTTAATTGATTTTGTGCCATGAAGTAGTTGATGGGTAGCTGAGGGTGATTCAGCTTCCATGGTAACCTGACCCAGTACTGATTATCTTTGTAGATAACTGAGTCTAGGTATTGTTTATAAGTCCAGTCATCATCTGGACTAGGTTGTTCAGGGACAATGCCGAGAGTTGCCAGGTCCCATAACTTATATACTGGGGGATCAAGCTCATCCTCGGAAATGTCTCTGAGTTGCAGTGGAGACTGTTCTCCTAGTCATGCAACCATTACTGTGTTGGCAAGTTGGTGATCCACAGGTGCGGGTTGTTTTAGCCGTAATACTGGGCCTGTTAGTAAATAGCCACCTGCAGATGGTAACACGTTCATACCGTGGTAATCTTCCTTTCCTATGATAAACTTATGGTAGACATCTGATCCCATAAGGATTCCAATATCGGAAAGGTTGTCCGAAGTAATGTTATCAGCCAAAGGAATTCCCTTTTCTTCTAGGAATTTGGCTGTTGTTCCTAGACCTTCTATATACAGGTCTGTTGGAAATCTATCTACTACTAGTGCTGGTACCTTTCGTACATAACCTCCTAGTCGTACTGTGGGTCGTACTACCCCGTAAGTTCGGGCTCCTGAGTTAGTCAGGAATCCTTTTATGTTTATCCGTGTCTCCTCTACAGGTGTAAGTTTCAGTTTATCTACCAACTCCTTGGATATAAAGGTCAGTTGGGACCCCTGATCAAATAATCCACGTACGGTGGCTTTATTCTTTCCATTTCTAATGATCAATCGTGCAGTAGGTAGAGCTGATTTATGGTTAGACCTGGTTGTGAAGACACTTATGTCAGGTAACACAGTACAAAGTTTTACTGATGCTGTAGCTCCTTCCTCCTCTTGTGGCTTGGGAGACTTTATACTTGTGTCCCCACAAAGTGCAGTATGGTGTTGACCCTTATGGCACTTAGTGCAGATGCGCATTGCTGTTGTGCAATTGTCGGGATGATGTTCCCTTATACACTTGCTACATCTATATAACTCCTCGAGTCGTTTTATGCGTGTTGCACGATCAGGGTAGCGTCTGCAATTGTACATGGAATGTGATTGCTCACAAAACACACATGGTTTCCAGACATTAACAGTATCTTGAGGAGTCACCGTCTTGGGTGATGCGTTGACTGTAGGTTTGGAAGGACCAACTGCATATGTTCCTACACTGCCCTGATTCCACTTTGTGGAGGGGGAAGATGTTTTAGCTTTGTTTGGAGCACTGTTTGTACTCTGTTGTTTACTATTAGTAGCAGATGTGGGTTTAGATGGTTTTTCTTCTGGATTAACTCTTTCTCGTTCTATGATGGTTTGTAAACCCTTTGTAATCTCATTTACAGTCAAGGATGACTTACCTACTAATACAAACAACTTATCCAGTATGTCCCTGGGTAATTTCCGTGTCATGTGGACTTGTATTATCCAGTCTGACTCATCCAGGTTCACTTTATTTTTAAGTGCCTTGAGTATGGACTCAAGCTCCAATCTGAAGGTTTGGAGTGAGACTGCAGTATTATTTGGAGGTTTAATGTCTAACAGTCTCTGTGTTAGAATTCTGATAGTCCTTTCAGGTTTAGCGTAATTATCTTTCAGGAGTTGCACTGCATTGTCATAATCATCATCTGTGTGATTTAGATTACAGACTACCTGATACGCTTCATCCTTCAAGACACTCTGTAAGTATGTAAACTTTGTTGTTTTTGGCACATTAGCATTAGAATCCACAGAATCGACAAATTTGCTCCAGAAACCGTCCCAACTCTCGTCTTCTCTTCCAGAAAAAGTTGGTAAACTAAGTGATGGCAATTTGACTTCTGGTGCTGTCTGTTTCTGGGAAGTTGTGGTTACAATATTTATATTAGCTTTATGGGCATGTATGATATCATCAAAGTATTGCAACTGTGTAAACATTGTATCCTCATAATCGGAATGTTCTTGTATAACATCTTGTAATGTTTCTCCACCAACACTGGTATTCTGAAGTAAAACTTGATATTCTTTCATTTGTTGCAACACACGGTCATATTTGTTCCGTGCAAGCCTAAGATAATTTTCCAATGCTACATAGTTAACTGGAGTTTGTTTACTTATGTCATCACATGTGCTAATCTGCCGTAATAAATGATCCCTCAATCCTGTGAGGGTTATTTGGACATTTTTGACAGTAGACATTTTGGAAGTACTTGTTAGTCGTATAGACTATATTTAAATATACACTGTAAAATCATACACACTATAATTTGAGTGGTAGACCTGTATCAATGCTGGTATCCGCAAGTTAGCCCATCATTATCACTCTTGGTTGGTACAGAGACACAGGTTAACACTCAAAGGTGAAATGATTATAGTTAAATTGTACTAATGTTATATTGATATCATATTGACAACACAACTCGGGTTGTCTTAAATACTGCATACAAATATGTACTTGCTAGGTTGTAATATGTGTTCAACACTAGACAAGTGTTAAATTCTTACCCTTACACCAGGTTAGCACAATAAATTAGACTAGGTTGCTGTACAACACCAGCCTAAAATGTTCTACCCTTGTGCAAGAATTAGTAGTAAATGATGTGGCATGCAGTAAATGTTACAGTAATGGCAATAATAATGCAATAATACAAAAAAACATATATAAGTAACTTATAAGTAAAGTAGCCTCTTATCAACCTCTTGTAATGAAATGAAAAAAGCACAATTGTTCCTTTGGTACTGTCAGAACAATAATAGTGCTTGTTGTAAGTTCTGTTTGCTATGAGATTGAAAAGTTAGGCTAGAAAATATGCAAAAATATAGCAGTGTCTTCCTGCTATAATGTGTGTAGGTAATATTGCACTATCACTATATGTATGTATAATATCTAGTTCAAAGAACTAAATATAATCCGGTTCGAAGGACCAAATATTGTGGGGAAAAATTCCAGGCAGCTAATCTCTCTTTTCAAATTGATTTAATAAAATAAAGTTATGTCTTATTTATTTTCTTAGTAAGTAAGTATTAATTAAGTGGACTGTATGTACTGGTAAACTGCCTGAAATCTTCTTACACACTATTGGGAGGGACAATTGGTAGCTTAAACCACTTTGTTATAGTCCCTTCTTAAACTACCAATTGTTTACCTTTAAAACTATTATTTCAGTTATTTCATTATAAGTAATTAATTATAACTACTGCTACTGCTATAATGTCTTAGCTGTGCCAGTAGAATGGGCCTAGTAAGGCGTGTAGGTGTAGCCTCAAGATGGGTGTGGCCCTGCCTCTTTGTGCCACGTAATGGCGGCTGGTGGGAAGGACAAGGCTTGGCAAACAAGTAGTTAATTATGTGTATGAACCAACTGTCTGCACAGATTCTTGAAGCTCCTCTCACAATTTACCTGTATGGGATGCAAGGATTAATCAAAGTTCCCTAAACATATCAATTACAGGTATGACATGAACTGTGAGGGCTGTAATGGGGTACACGTACGGTGTTTTTGGGGATGTCCTACGACATAACCATCTACATATTTATATTAAACAGTGCACTTGAATAATAAACAATACTTGGTAGACGGATACAGATGTCGTTGTGATGTTGTTAGGCTGTGTGGCTGGTGTTGACACGTAAATGGGGTGTCTAGCTGTTTACACCAGTTAAGACAGCGTGGTATGCTCATCCCATCTTTTGTTGATGTTGTATAGTATGGACGCCTTCCTCTCCGGGGTGACGCTCTTATGCTCTGGTTCCTCACTCAAAGTAATTTTACATTAACAAGGGAACCTAGCTACTATTTGATGTAAATAATTATATTCATTCTTAGTGATTACTTTTTTATTAACTTTAGATACTAAACTAATCTATTAACAATGTTTCATAATGTAAATATACGATGACTTTGATGACGTCACGGAGTCGATGACGTCACGGAGTCTCCCATTTTCCATCCTGAAGGGAGTATAGACTAGGGGAGACTGTGTTATTTGTGTGTGTAGTTGTGTGTGTGTGTCGGTTTCCCGACATAGGATACCCTGTGGGAAGGCTAGGATACCCTGGGGGAAGGCTAGGATACCTGGGGGAGGCTAGGATACCCTGGGGGAGGCTAGGATACCCTGGGAGGAGGCTAGGATACCATGGAGGGAGGCTAGGATATGCTGGGGAAGGCTAGGATTCCCTGGAAAGAGGCTAGGATACCCTGGGGGGGCTAGGATACCCTAGGGGGAGGCTAGGATACTCTGGGGGAGGCTAGGATACCCTGGGGGAGGCTAGGATACACTGGGGGAGGCTATGATACCCAGGAGAGAGGCTAGGAGGCCCTGGAGGGTGGCTAGGATACCCTGGGGGAGGCTAGGGTACCCTGAGTGAGACTAGGATGCAGTGAGGGGAGGCTAGGATATCCTGGAGGGAGGCTAGGATACCCTGGGGGGAGGCTAAGATACCCTGGGGGGAGGCTAGGATACCCTGGGGGGAGGCTAGGATACCCTGGGGGAGGCTAGGATACCCTGGGGGAGACTAGGATACCCTGGAGCGAGGCTAGGATACCCTGGAGGGAGGCTAGGATACCCTGGGGGAGAATAGGATACCCTGGGGGGAGGCTAGGATACCCTGGGGGAGGCTAGGCCACCCTGGGGGGAGGCTAGGCCACCCTGGGGGGAGGCTAGGATACCAAGGAGGGAGGCTAGGATACGCTGGGGGAGGCTAGGATTCCCTGGGGAGGCTAGGATATCCTGTGGGGAGGCTAGGATACCCGATACCCTGGGGAAGGCTAGGATACCTGACACCCTGGGGGAGGCTAGGATACCATGGACGGAGGCTAGGATACCCTGGGGGAGGCTAAGATACCCTGGGGGAGGCTAGGATACCCTGGGGGGAGGCTAGGATACCCTGGGAGAGGCTAGGATACCATGGGGAGGCTAGGATACCCTGGAGGGAGGCTAGGATGCCCTGAGTAGAGGCTAGGATACCCGTGGGAGCCTAGGATTTTGTAGGAGGCTAGAATACCCTGGAGGGAGGCTAGGATACCCTGGGGAAGAAGCCTAGGATATCCTGGGAAAGGCTAGGATTTCCTAAGATGCTAGAATTCCCTGGGGGAGGCTAGGATTCAAATATATATTATATATATATATATATATATATATATATATATATATATATATATATATATATATATATATATATATTATATTTATATATATATATATATATATATGCGAACAAGCCAGAATGGTCCCCTGGACAATATGCAACTGAAAACTCACACCCCAGAAGTGACTCGAACCCATACTCCCAGAAGCAACACAACTGGTATGTACAAGACGCCTTAATCCACTTGACCATCACGACCGGACATAATGAGGTGATAGCCGAGGCTATTTGAACCACCCCACCGCCGGCACTCGGATAGTTATCTTGGGCATAGCATTTTACCAAATCACCTCATTCTTAGGGGCACACGTGAGGAACACAAATGCGAACAAGCCAGAATGGTCCCCTGGACAATATGCAACTGAAAACTCACACCCCAGAAGTGACTCGAACCCATACTCCCAGAAGCAACACAACTGGTATGTACAAGACGCCTTAGTCCACTTGACCATCACGACCGGACATAATGAGGTGATAGCCGAGGCTATTTGAACCACCCCATATATATATATATATATATATATATATATATATATATATATATATATGTAGTACCTAGTAGCCAGAACGCACTTCACTGCCTACTATGCAAGACCCGATTTGCCTAATAGGCCGAGTGATTTTCTTTTTTTTCAATATATTGTTTCCAGTTAGTTTATTTGAATTATTAATACTATATTATATTAAGAGCATAAATTATTGAGTTAGTTGAGTTTGTTTAGATTAGGTTAAGGTAGGTTAGGTTAGGTTAGGTTAGGTTAGGTTAGGTTAAGGTAGGTTAGGTTAGGTTAGGTTAGGTTAGGTTAGGTTAGGTTAAGGTAGGTTAGGTTAGGTTAGGTTAGGTTAGGTTAAGGTAGGTTAGGTTAGGTTAAGGTAGGTTAGGTTAGGTTAGGTTAGGTAGGGTTGGTTAGGTTAGGTTAGGTTAGGTTAAGGTAGGTTAGGTTAGGTTAGGTTAGGTTAGGTTAGGTTAAGGTAGGTTAGGTTAGGTTAGGTTAGGTTAAGGTAGGTTAGGTTAGGTTAGGTTAGGTTAGGTTAGGTTAAGGTAGGTTAGGTTAGGTAGGGTTGGTTAGGTTAAGGTAGGTTAGGTTAGGTAGGGTTGGTTAGGTTAGGTTAGGTTAAGGTAGGTTAGGTTAGGTAGGGTTGGTTAGGTTCGGTCATATATCTGCGTTAGTTTTAACTCAAATATAAACAAATTAACTCATACATTATGATATGGATAGTACTATCATTTCATAAGAAAACAATTAGAAAAATATATAAATTCAGGAAAACTTAGCTTATTAGGCAAATCGGGCCTTGCATAGTAGGCCGAGTACTGCGTTCTGCTACTAGGTACAACATTAATATATGCATGTATGTGTATACAGGATATGTGGAAGCTGGTCAGAATTGCATTTCCCCTTTGTAAACGCACATTAATGACACTATGTCAAAAGACACCTCGAACACTGTTTATGTAAGAAGTAATTCTGTGTATTTATGTATGTAGGTTTGATTAGCATTTTAAAAACACAGCAATTACCTTCTGTGGTTGATTATTCAATAAATCACTGAACTATATGTTTATCAGATCTCTTGACCCTGTCCATGGAGGACAGAAGAAATTGTATATATGTTGATTAGCATTGTAAATGTGTGGCCACGTCTGTGGTAGGAAAAAAAACCTGTCACATAGGAATTTTATACCCGGGGATGATACAGTGTAAATGTCGCCAGCTGCATGAAGCCAGCGTGCCCTCTCTGCAATACTGTGGCACGGCATACAGGACCCCCAGGGCTCTCTCTGCAATACTGTGGCACGGCATACAGGACCCCCAGGGCCCTCTCTGCAATACTGTGGCACGGCATACAGGACCCCCAGGGCCCTCTCTGCAATACTGTGGCACGGCATACAGGACCCCCAGGGCCCTCTCTGCAATACTGTGGCACGGCATACAGGACCCCCAGGGCCCTCTCTGCAATACTGTGGCACGGCATACAGGACCCCCAGGGCCCTCTCTGCAATACTGTGGCACGGCATACAGGACCCCCAGGGCTCTCTCTGCAATACTGTGGCACGGCATACAGGACCCCCAGGGCCCTCTCTGCAATACTGTGGCACGGCATACAGGACCCCCAGGGCCCTCTCTGCAATACTGTGGCACGGCATACAGGACCCCCAGGGCCCTCTCTGCAATACTGTGGCACGGCATACAGGACCCCCAGGGCCCTCTCTGCAATACTGTGGCACGGCATACAGGACCCCCAGGGCCCCCATGCAATACTGTGACTCTGCAGACAGGACCTCTCAGCTCTCTATGCAATACTGTGGCACTGCAGATGTGTTGCTCTTGCTCCTACATAACACTTCACTCGTCAGTGGTACCTAGTAACGCTGCATTTAGACCGCCACTTAATATGGATATCACTACAAACTGTCTCTGCAACGCTTAAGCTGACTATAACTGAGTCACTTCAAACTGACTAACGCTCAAGTAGGCTGTCACTGGGTCAGTGCACCCAGAATTGCTCTTATGAAATCCACCAAAAGTACTGCTTATTTAATTCACTGGCTATTAATATCACAGGTCGCACTCATTGTAATCACTGTACTTACCGCTCGACCTCTTCCGGTCAGGACTGCTCTCATCGGCGTAGACTACTGAAACAGTGTGAGGCTGTAGAGAAGTTCGACCGAACCACTCAGCACTGAATAGTTCTGCACAGCCTCTTTCGGACGCAAACAACGGCTAGCAACCTGTCCTAGACCGTTAGCCGACATCAACCTTCAACTCGACTTCTGCTCTCCTTCACCAATTGACGTAATATACCTCACAGAGGTTCACCAAGTTTCACCTCGCTTCTTTGCTGAGGTCTTCTGTCTCTAAATGGCTTGACTTCGTGCTCGTCTGTGTATTTTTGCAAAAACTCTTGGAGCAAACTGTGGTACGTGTTGCTGCAATGACCATTTCATTATGTATGAGTTAATACTATTGCGGTGATATACTATTTTTTTTTTGGGGGGGGGCAGGGATATTCCTGGGCGGACCCTAAGCCTCTGGCTGGCCCACCAAGTGTTGCTTGTTTCTGTTTTACTTGGGCGGAGTATGAGTATTTATGACTCGTATGGTCGCTTCACTAAGATTTTGCCATATGTGTTTAACAACAACTTCTGCTGGTGAAATACTGAGCTGTCCTACACCAATGAAACGTCTCGCTTCCTTTCTCGAAGGTCACGTGACATCTGGTCACTTGTTGATTGGTCCTTGCTTTCAACTTGCCGCCAATGACATCCTTTCTTCACATTCGGGATTCTCGGTGTCGTCGCCTTGATCTAGTGCCACTAGAAACTCCGCTCAACTGACGGCGCCACGACCTCAATGTTGGGAAAATAGTGGATAGGCTACATTCCTCAGAACTCCTTAAACCCGATTTTTTTAAGTGAATAACTTGCACGCTCTCTGTTTTACCCCTGAAATTATCTCTGGACCGTAAAGTATGTACAAGGGGAGGGAGAAATGTCTCTAGCCGCAGGGAGTGGAACGATGGAGACGACAACCTCAACAGTAAACACGTAGCACGTGTACTCTCCAACACTATTATTTTTGTGACTCATCGCTACTATCATTCTTCTGAGTATACTTCACCACTATAATTCGTGTGAGTACCCTCCACCACTATCATAGTTAAGGGCACTCTCCAAGACCAACCTCCACCACTGGGCTTGTATTGAGTCCCTCCCCCCCCCCTCCCCGCCCCCCACCATCCTGCAACACACACTCCAACAATACACTGGTGAAGACAGACGGAACGGCTCTGAGGCCTCCCCAACACTGACAGTTACTACTTCAGCAACTTACACACAACTTGTTCTCCGGGGCAACCAGCCCTCCCACAGCTGTAGTTACGAGGGCGAGAAAACTCCTGAGAGCCGAGGGAGGGTCTCTGGCTCGCGTGAACAACACGTCGCATTTTGACGTATACTCTACCTCAGGCTAAAAATTGTCGTACTTTAAAATGGTAGCGACTCGCGAAATTGACACACTGTCCCGTTTTCCGTTGTGGGTCCTCTGGTAGGTCAGGATAAAGTCACTTTGTACCACAGTTTCTTGACGTTGGGGAACCTTAGGAGGACAGGCTGGCGTGGCACGAAGATACGGGCAACTTTAGGTACGAAGGTACAGAAGACAAATGTATTTGTATGTTAATGTAATTTTTACCTAGTTTCCACGTAACCTATAAACGTGTGCAGGACCTCGGGAAACCTATTAACGTGTCTATTTAACGTGTGATTAAATTTTTGCCTGACGGTTTGCTGAGAATCGACAAACCGGTTTGAGAACAGCAAACTGGTTTAAGACTTTGAGTCTTAACGAAATAATTATTTGACGACGAAAAACTCTTAGGGCATCTCATCTAGTATTTCACACTTGGTTGAATCATTGAGAATCAGAAGTTTGCTGTGAATAGTGAACTGATTTTACACACAAAATGTGTATGGTCTATGCCAGGTGCTGCTAAGCTTATGTAACTTAGCCTTATATATGTATATTTTATGCAAAATAATTGTTAAATAAACCTATTAAATTATAGATAATAACACATACTTGATTTCAGATTCATGAACAACGCAGCGGATTGCTAGAGATGTCAGTATATCTTTAGAGGTGGGATTTAATGGCCTATGACCCTCCCATACCCCCATGTGTTATCTTGCAAAGTTGACAGGCTAGTAACAAGCGTCTCGCCTCCAACTTCATACAGCCAGACTGACAAATTGACATTCCGTTTTATAGATGCAAATGTATATATTTACTTACCTAGTTGTACTCACCTAGTTGTGCTTGCGGAGGTTGAGCTCTGGCTCTTTGGTCCCGCCTCTCAACTGTCAACCTGTACAACTAATGTACAGGTTCCTGAGCCTACTTGGCTGTATCATATCTACACTTGAAACTGTATATGGAGTCAGCCTTCACCACATCAACTTCCTCATGCATTCCAATTGTCTACTACTCTGACACTGAAAGTAAGTAATTATCAAAAGAAGGCACCAAACCGGGAAGGCTATGTAGCACCATCAAATACGCAAAATAATCAGAGGGCGCTAAATATCACCAAGGATGCCAATACGAGAACAAAAACGCATAAGGCGAACGATATCAAAAGTATCCGAGTCACCAAGAATTCTATCGAGGGACAGGTGACCGCGAGGGGCGGTCGGAAAGCAAGACACACGCTCGTCCTGGAAGTCAGGACATTCAAGAAGGACATGCACGACCATAAGAGGGACAATGCAACTAGGACAATAAGGAGCAGGGCGGCGCTCCATCAAGTGACCATGGGTTAAGCGAGTATGGCCAATACGCAACCTCGCCAGAGCTGTTTCCCACCGCCGGTTACGGTGGAAGGAGGACGGCCACGAGGAAACACAACATTTAAGAGTACGTAGCTTGTTACCAGTAACAGACAATCAAGAAGCCTGCCAACGGGTAAGGACTGAGGAATGGATAACCTGGTAAAAGTCGGTATACGGAATGCCTTTACGAGAGATGGGACAAGAGCGGACAGCTTCCTTGGCGGCAGCATCCGCACGCTCATTTAAAGACACACCGATATGGCTGGGAACCCAACAAAACTCAACCGACTTAAATTTACTGTGAACAAGAAACAGCCAATGCTGGATCTCGACAACTACTGGATGAACCGGATTAAAGGACCCGAGAGCCAGGAGGGCACTACGAGAGTCAACAACAACTACAAAGGAAGACTGACAACGAGAAAGCAGGAGACGAAGAGCATAGAGAATAGCATAAAGTTCCGCTGTAAAGATGCTAGTCTCCGGAGGTAAGCGACACATATAAGTGCGATCAGGAAAAACAACAGAGTAGCCAACACCGTCCGCTGACTTAGACCCATCGTTGAAGACAGAAACGGAGCGGGAGTGAGAAGAAAAGTGCTCGAGGAAAAGGCGTTTTAGAACTGTAGGAGGGGTAAAAGCTTTAGTGATACAGGTCAAGGATGTACAAAACCGCGGAAGAGGGACCCTCCACGGGGGCAAAGAAGGAACAACACGAGGAGAAACATCAGAAATACGAACGGAAAGAGAATCCTGTAGGCGAGATAACCGGACAGAAAGAGGGAGGTGGTGAAGAGGAACAGGAACCGCAGGAGGGGTAAAAGTTAAAGCACGACAGAGGCGAGAGGAAGGATGTTGCAAGATAGCGAAGACAATAGCGATCACGGCGGTCCTGGAGAGACAGGAAGCCAGTGTCAACATACAAGCTAAGGATGGGAGTCGAACGAAAGGCACCAGAACTGAGGCGCAACCCAGTATGGTGCAAAGCATCAAGACGGCGAAGAGTAGAAGGAGAAGCAGACGAGTAAGCAGGGCAACCATAATCGAGCTTAGACAGGACGAGAGAGGAATGTAAAGCAAGGAGAGTGTGCCTATCTGCCCTCCAAGAAGTATGGGACAAGACCCGAAGGAGGGTAAGGGCCTTAGAGCACTCAACACGGAGGTAAGAGATATGGGGAGACCAAGACAAACGAGTGTCAAGGAATAACCCCAAAAGCTTCGCGGAATCTTTGTATTCAAGGGGATGACCATAAAGTGACAAAGAGGGACGAAGAACAACCCGTTTCCGCGTAAAAGTCATGGCACAAGTCTTAGAAGTAGAGAACTTGAAGCCATGATCTGTGGCCCAAGACGACACGGCATCAATCGCAAGTTGAAGCCGGCGTTGAAGGAGGCGAATCATCACCCTGACAACAAAGGGTAAGATCATCGACATAGAGAGCGGAGAAGACACCAGAAGGAAGAGAGGAAAGAAGACCATGGAGGGCAACCAGAAAAAGAGTAGTGCTCAGAACACTACCCTGGGGCACACCTTCGTATTGCTGAAAAGAGGGAGAGAGAGCAGTACCAAGGCACACCCGAAAGGAACGACGAGAGAGGAAGCTGCGGAGAAAGAGAGGGAGATGACCACGAAGGCCAAAAGAATGAAGTTGAGATAGGATATGATAACGCCAAGTGGTGTCGTAAGCCTTTTCCAGGTCAAAAATGACGGCAACAACGGAGGTCTTCACAGCAAAAGCAGTACGAATATAGACCTCCAAGTTCACCAGGACATCTGTCGTGCTGCGGCACTTGCGGAAACCAAATTGAGAAGGGGAGAGGAGGTGATGGTGTTCCAGGAACCACATCAGACGAACGTTAACCATACGTTCAAAGAGTTTGCAGACACAACTTGTGAGAGCAATAGGGCAAAAGTCCTTAGGGGAAGTACCCAGAGACCCCGGTTTGCGAACAGGGAGGACAACGGCATCGAGCCAGTCCTCAGGGACTGACGACGACTCCCAGATCCGATTATACAGACTCAGTAAATACTGAGACGTGCTCGGAGGGAGATGGCGAAGCATCTCATAATGAATACCATCGGAGCCCGCCGCCGTAGAACCGCAGAGGGCCAGGGCAGAGCGAAGTTCAGAGAGAGAGAAGGGATCATTATAGGGAAGCTGAAGATGAGTGCAGAAATCTAAAGGACGAGACTCAAGGACAGGTTTACGAAGAAGAAAAGATTGGGGAAGATGAAGACCAGAGCTAACAGAAGAAAAGTGGGAACCCAGTTCGGAAGCGACCTGCAACGGGTCCGCCACAAGAGTATCATGGAGGTGAAGGACCGGTGAAACATCGGGAACGAACTTACCCGCTATCTTGCGGATACGCTTCCAGATCTGGGCCAGAGGGGTTTCGGACGTAATTGTTGAGACATAAGATGCCCAACATTCACGTTTAGCCGTACGGATGGCCCTACGGGCCACCGCACTCGCTTTCCGAAAGAAAAAAGAATCGGTCGTCTGCCTACGGCGGTGCCTCTTCCAGGCAGCACGCTTACAGCGGACAGCCCGAGCACAGTCTGCATTTCACCAGGGAACGCACTTCCGTGGACCCCGAGAGGAAGAGCGAGGAATAGAGCGGAGGGCAGCGTTGAAGACAGTGTCATGAAAAAGGAGGAGAGCGCGAGAGAGAGGTCAGAGAGAGCGGCACTGAGGGGTAAATAGGGTCCAGTCTGCCTTAGCAAACTGCCACCTAGGGAAAGAGAGGGAAGGGCGAAAAGAGAAAAAGGAAACAAGGATGGGGAAATGATCACTTCCATGCAGGTCATCAAGAACCTGCCACGTGAAATCTAAGTAAAGAGAAGAAGAGCAGAGAGAAAGATCAAGACAAGAAAGGGTGCGAGTCCGAGAGTCCAAATGAGTGGGCTCACCAGAATTCAGAAAGGAAGGGAAGAAGAGAGGAGAAACGGCTCAAGGAGGCGACCCCGGGTATTCGTCAGAACGTCACCCCAAAGAGAATGACGACAATTGAAGTCACCCAGCAGGAGCACAGGCTCCGGCAAGGAGTCTAGAAGGTGTCTCAAATCAGGAAGAGAAAGCGGGACACTCGGGGGGAGATAAATGGAACAAACTGTGTACCATTTCCCCACAAAGATATGAGCAGCAGAACAATGGAGAGGCGAAGGAAAAAGTAAAGGAACAAAGGGAACATCAGCACGAATCAAGAGAGCAGAAGAATTAGAAGCCCCAGCAACAGCTGGGGTGGGGGAGAGAAAGGAATAGCCACGAAAACGACCAGGATGAGCACCAAGCATCGGCTCCTGGAGACAGACACAAAGGGGCGAAAACCGCGAAATCAAAAGTTGGAGTTCGAGGAAATTGGCGTAATAACCTCGAACGTTCCATTGAAGAATGGACAACGACGAGAAGAGAAAGGACAAAAACAGAGAACAAGGAAGAAACAAAGGCGAAAGAGCAACAGAGCACGTTAAAGAATATCAGAGTCGGGATCAGGGTCAGCAAAGTCAGGGTTAGGGGGCATGGGTAAACTGAACAAAGACGGAGGAAAGGAAACGGGAGAACAGATCAGAGGTGGGCGGGCGGGGTCCGGAGAAGGAGGAGGAGGAGGAAGAGGAGGAGACAATGGAGAGGAGCAGGCAAGGACAGCAGCAGGAAGAGGAGGGGTAGAAAGAGGGGAGCATACCTCAGCAAGGGCAGCAACTGAGAGGGAAGAGGGGGCTAAAGAAACCTCCATAGCAGGAACAGGGGGCGCAACCACCGAAATGGGAGGGGAAGGAGCGAGAGAGGCAGAAGTAGGGGTCGAGGAAGAAAGCGAAACCTTTTTACCCACCGGGGAGGAGGAAGGAGAGGAGCCAGGTTTACGCTTCTGACGTAAAGAGACAGGTGTTCCAGCAACCACGTACTGGGCAACGGATTCTAGCGTCTCAACAGGAGAAGCTGAACGAGAGCACACATGACGGCCGTTTGGAGAGCGATGGACATCAGCCCGCACCGACAGGCGGCGGGAGGAGTCAAGAGACAGAGGGGAAGGATGGGAAGGAGGAACGGAGGGAGACGAGGAAGAAGACACAGGAGACACGACAGACCGGGTAGAAGGAAGGGGAACCCCAGACAGAGGACCAGGAGGAGGATCCTTCGGGAGAGAACCGAAAGGAACAGAGGAGGGGGCAGTGGGCGCATCAGGGTCCAAGGCACGGAAACGGTTGTGAGTCTGAGGAAGGCGGGATGGACGAGGAGAGGAAGAGCGCAACACGCGAGCATAAGAGATATTAGCATAAGGCGGGAGCCAGCGAACCTGGCGTCTCGCCTCAGGAAAAGATAAACGCTCCCAGTGCTTCAAGTTGAGGACGGCTGCCTCAAGCTTGTAATGGACACACGCACGGGAGAAGGTAGGATGGGCCTCACCGCAGTTGAGGCAACGAGCTCGGGGAGAAGTGCACTCCGACTTAGAGTGACCTTCGCCACCACACAAAGGACAAAGAGAGACAGTCCCGGAGCAGCGGAGGGCACCATGCCCAAACCTCCAGCACTTGTTGCAGAGCCGAGGAGAAGGAATGTACTCCTGGACAGAGCACCTGGCACCAGCAAGAATGACAGAAGGTGGAAGGGTCCTACCATCAAAGGTAATCTTCACAACCCGGAGGTGTTGACGGCGACTACCACGAGGGGGACGAGTAAACGTGTCCACCTGGAGAATTGAATGGCCCTGGGCAGCAAGGATATGTCGAATATCGTCGTGGCAGTCGCGCAGGTCCCGAACACCGGTCGCAACATGGGGCGGGAGCAAAATAGTGCCAACACTGGCATTCAACTGAGCGTTCTTCGAGACCCGAACAGGGGTCTCGCCAAGGCAGGATAAGGCAGCCAAGCGGGAAGCAGCATCCTGAGATGGAGCAGCAACGACACGTGTACCGAGACGAGTGGGGTTGAAAGTAATGGAGGCATCCACGGAATCAACAAGATGTCGATGGAGGGAGAAATCGTCAGGAGGCGCAGAATCAAGAGGGAGGAGATCAAAATATTTGGCCCACGAAGCAGGACCAAACAAGGCTTGATAGGTAGCAGAACTGGAAGGAATCGAGCGAGGGCGGCCGTGACGAGGACGGCGGTGAGAACCCTCAGAGAGAGAGGGGTTAAAAGGCGCAGTAGTTACAACTAGAGAAGGAGCCGCGCCAGGGGACGAGGTAGTCACCACTGGGGGCTTGGGGCTCGACCCAACCACAGAGGAGGGAGGGGAGCCAGGGGAAGGAGTCAGAGAGGCCAAAGGAGGAGCAAGGTCGGGGCCCAATGCAGCGGAGGCTACAGAGCCCGGTCTTCCAATACGGACCGACTCGGGGGCTTGGTCGCCCACCCCACGAGCCTGAGAAGGTAAACGAGAAGCAGCCGAAACAGGGGTTATCATCATTACAAAAAGAAGAATTCATTCACGAATGTGCCCCCACACCCACCATGGAGCCACAATTAGAGGCAGGACACCCAACAAGAAGCTATCGCCGATCTTGCTGGGGCCTCCTAGGGGTGTGTCGTGAGTATACACCCCACAAACGCCACCTTAAGAAACCGACAGTCCGTCGAGATCGGGTTCAGTGACGAAAGGGGGATTGACAATAAAAGGTTCCCCTCGCTCTCGACGTCGGGTACTACAGTTCTACGGGTGCAAGAGTATGCCTCCTCAAGCACCCGGGCGTCAAAATAGAAGAAGGCCAAGGGAATAACCAGAAGGAGCAAAAGGTCGGCAGGAAACGGCAAGCAGATAGGAGAAGAGGGGGGAGAAAAACGAAACAGAAGGAAAAGGAAAAGATGCCCAGCAGAATTGGAGAGGTCGGCAGCAGGAGCACAAGGCTAGAAAAGGACAGAGGACTGTCCCAAGGAGCATCACACTCCGGCAGCCGCCCACTAAGCCCCCACACGGCGACAACGAGCTGAGCGGGGAGGGGGTCTGACACTGAAAAAAAAAATCTTTCTAATGTCTCTGTGGCTCATTTGGGCACTCAATTTCTACCTGTGTCCCCTAGTGCATGTGCCCCTTGTGTTAACTAGTCTGTCTTTATCTACCCTATCAATTTCTCTGAGAATCTTGTATGTGGTGATCATGTCCCCACTAACTCTTGTGTCTCCCATTGACGTGAGGTTTCATTCCCGTAGTCTCTCCTCGTAGCACATACCTCTCAGCTCGGGTACTAGTCTGGTGGCAAACGTTTGAACCTTTTCCAGTTTAGTCTTATGCTTGACTAGATATGGACTCCATGCTGGTGCCGCATACTCCAGGATTGGTCTGACATATGTGGTATATAATGTTCTGAAAGATTCCTTACACAAGTTTCTAAAGGCCGTTCTTATGTTATCCAACCTGGCATATGCCGTTGATGTTATCCTCTTGATATGAGCTTCAGGGGACAGGTCTGGCGTGATATCAACCCCCAGGTCTTTCTCTCTCTGACTCTTGAAGTATTTCATCTCCCAAATGATACCTTGTATCTGGTCTTCTGCTCCCTATACCTATCTTCATTACATTACATTTGCTTGGGCTAAACTCTAACAGCCATTTGTTCGACCATTCGAACATGTATGTATGTATGTATGTATGTATGTATGTATGTATGTATGTATGTTGGTGTATTGTGTATATCCGTAGACATAATAGTTGAGAGAGAAAGTAATATTGGCCGGACGCATGTTAATATAACTGAGACGAAGAGAAAGACAAGTTCATCCACTATGTCAAGTCTCTATGAGTCATATCAAAGTTACTAACCAAGATGGCGGCCTCCAGGACGCCTCATGCCGCCCTCACCTAACACTTTGTAACTCAATCTAACAAGCACATCAGAAAATATTTTCGTGGTGCAATACGTTGCAAACAATCAAGTCTTCATAACGTTCCAAAATTGCATTTGGCTTCATCTCTCCAAACGTGCCAAATTGAAATTAAATTCTTAGTGTTTATATATAGCATATTGTATTATAGGTTGAAATGAGTTAAAATCTGTTATAATAATCAAATTCTGTGCATGCATATTTCGCATATTTCACCCTAGTGCATTATTAAATCAATATGTATTCTTGTTATGGCAAGAAAGTTGACTCAGGAACTGTGCCTTGAGCAACAACAATACAATTACATCTGGAAAAAATAAAAAGAAGAGGAAAATAAAAAAAAATAAAGAAACATCTAAATGGAACTTGATGTTATTAGTTTGAGGAACAATGTAATCGGTAAGAACAAACGTGTTCATGATATACGGGTCGGTGTTCTAGGGGCAGGCTGCGAGGTGTGAGGAACATGGCAGACACTGGAATGGACGCCGTAGTATTGCAAGACATTACACGAGAAACCAACATTAATAACATATTACCTTTTATAATTTAAAATGTATAGGCGTCTGCCTTTCCATTTGAGACTTTCGGCGCCGTGGAGAGTGGGGGGGGGACGTGCTGCATGGGTGACAGCTTCTCCCCCCCCCATGTCAACCTACCCTGGCTCTGCGCCCTGGAGAGGCCACTCCAGGGGCCAGATTCACGAAGGTACTTACAAAGATTTTTCTTCTTAGCTACGAATGTTTTCTTTCTTAGCGCCTTCGTGGCGGCTACGTCGGTATTCAGGTAGCTACACTAAGTCGAAAAACCTTCGTAAGTTTGGTCCGGGATCTAAGTGTGGTGTCGACCACTCGTAGCTTTACGTGAACTGGATATAACTCAATTTTTCTCTACTACATTACACTGGGATCGATTTTAATATAACAAAAGATTATTAGTTGGCGAATCTCGCAAAGAGGAGTCCTTCGTGTTAGTTATATATGCATTCTCTGCTTGAAACTTAAAGTAAATATGTCTTTTATGATAGTAGAATTAGTTTTATAATAGCAAGATATTATACCTGTAGTTATTAAGTAAATAAACACTGGTGAACATGAAATATGAGAGGTGATTAGCCCTGCCTGATGGGATCATTTACTATCACCAAATGCCCCTGTTCACCTAGTAGTAAGGGTGTACCTTAGCTATACATACCCGTTTCTAATTTATTTAGTTTGGTTTTATTTTGAAATTAAATCTGGGTGAGACATAAAATAAATATGCTGCACAAATGATGTTAGGTAAGGAGAAGGGTAAAAATGTCAAAAACTTTATTCATTGAATACTTAAAGCTATAATTATGACTATATGGACTACTAAAAAATATAGAGGGAAGTAGGGGTCCAAGACCTCTTCCTGTTATACAATTTGGGTGTGGAACAAGTAATTATCAAAAGAAGGCACCATGCCGGGAAGGCTATGTAGCAGTGAGGTGAGGCAGCTACTTATTTGAGAAATGCTTATTTTATTTACCTTATAAGCTGAGGCAACTTATTTTATTTGAGGAATACTCAGCTGATTCCTCTACATTTAGCATGGAACAAATTTGTGTCCAAGACCTCTTCCTGTTACACAATTTGGCTGTGTAACCAAACTAGAAATGCTCTACAAATCAAGGGACCCAGAATGTGGAATGACCTCCCGAATCATGTCAAAGGCTGTACCTCTCTCAACCAGTTTAAGAGTAAAACTAAGTACTACCTAATTAACTCCATGTAACCTACCTTACCCCCTAAATGTCAACCCATGTCTTTCTATTTTTTTTAACAATGCTGTTTGTTCACCAACGTGTACAATTGCTGATTTCTGCTATGTTATCCCCCCCCCCCCTTTTTTTATTCCTTCTTTCAACACAATTTATACCTAATCCCGATTACTATTAAGTTTTAGTCTAAGTGTTTTTCCCCCCACATCTTGCCCGAAATGCTATGAGTATTAGTGGCTTTAGGCATTGCATGTACTAGCTCTGTCTATAAATCCAACATTATGTTTGTAAATCAACTGTATGTACCTTTCCTGAATAAAATTTATTTATTATTATTTATTTATTAATCTTATTAATCAGTAAGCGTTAAAAGAAGGCACCAAGCTGGGAAGGCTATGTAGCACCATTGTGTGTAACAATAAAACAATTTTTTTTTAACAAATAATGCACCTGTATGGTAAAACAAATCCTGTCAGCTGTAAAAATATTGATGCAGTTATTTAAATAAAAAATATAATGAAAGAAATATTACTGGTTTATTTTTATCCTATCTTTTTGTACTGTACAGTATATCCAAGGAAGTGAAAAGTTGAGACATAATGCACAATTTAATGAGTGATTCAAAAATGATTAGCATGGATTAGCAGTTCTAAAGAAACATGACTATTACATATCAACATGAGATCTTAATGATCCATGGTTAACATGATTTAATAAGGATAATACAGTACTTGTAATAATACAAACAATAATTTAAATCATTATTACTGATTTTTTATTAAGAAGATTAGGTACACACAGCAATGTGCTGCTACCCTATTCTATATGGAAGATTACACAGTGTAGATAAAAAATACTAGCTATAAGTTCATCTAATACTCCCATCTCACAGGATGGTTAGTGATACATGGAATCAGGGGAGAAAATACCAGCCTCAATACAAAAACAAATCAACTCTGACTAAACAATAACTTCACAATTTTCACAAGAGGTAAGCACTAAATCATGGAAACATTATATTATAATTACTCTTACTAGTTTCTACCAGACTCCTCTCAAACAATGTATTATTTTTAACATGCTTAGGTATACACAGCAATGTGCTGCTTTCCTATTCTGTATGAAGGATCACACAGTGTAAATATAAAACCAGCTACAAGCTCATCCAACATCTTGGATGTTGCCTGCTCACAGGATGGCCAGTCATACATGGAATCAGGAGAGAACAAAATACTTAAGGCTGATCTATTAGCCTCCACTGGCAAAATCTGGGTGCAGCACAAAAATATCTTCCAATATTCCTGAGTGTATGAAGTAATTACAGAGCTCAAAGTACCTCATACCATTTGGTATGAAGTCACTGATAACAGGACAATCACAGATATAGTGTTGGAGAGTATGTTCTCTCAAGTAGGACTGAAAACAGATGTTTTTTCCACCAAGAGGGCTATAAACCCATGGAACCGCCTACCCGCTGAAGCCGTAAATGCCAAATTCCAGCTAAAAAATATCATTAAGGCAATTAGCGGGCCCTTTAACAAGCCGCCGGCTTTCTGTCCTCTCCGAGGCCACTAGATAGTTAGTGGCCCTTGGGTAAATTTAGTAAATATATACAATAATTGTCAGCGCATCTTCCGAGCAACAAGGACAGCTACACAGTATCTCTTAGAATTACGTAGGTAAACAACAAATGTAATATATTTGTTTACTACAATGTCGGTGCTGGCTGTAGAAGTTGAAAAAAACATTGTTTTACTTCGAAATATACTAATTTTATAAGAAAATTCGACGTAAATAGGAGGCAGTAGAGCTCCGATAAGCCAGCGCTAAATCTTCAATATGAAGAATGTTGCTGCTCTCTGATTGGCCAAACGAAACACAGTAGTGACCTCTATCGGCACGCAGGTGAACCAACAAATATCTTCCTAAGTGGACCTACGTGAATTGCACTTAAGCATCTTCTTAGGGCTTAGGGCATGGGGAGCTGGTCGGCCGAGCGGACAGCACACTGGACTTGTGATCCTGTGGTCCCGGGTTCGATCCCGGGCGCCGGCGAGAAACAATGGGCAAAAGTGTCTTTCACCCTATGCCCCTGTTACCTAGCAGTAAAATAGGGGCATAACACCCACCTCCTGGGTGTTAGTCAGCTGTCACGGGCAGCTTCCTGGGGGTGGAGGCCTGGTCGAAGACCGGGCCGCGGGGACACTAAAACCCCGAAATCATCTCAAGATAACCTCAAGATACTTAGGAACCTTCGTAGCAAACCTACTTACGAAGAAATACACGGAGCTTCGTGAACCTAGGTCCAGACCGACAACCAAAACACAACTCCATAATCTCCTGAGACTGATGGATGCCTACAACTACTAATAAATACATATCTTAAAATAACATGGGCGCCACTTACCAGATGAATAAAGTACTGTGCGGAAGCGAACAATTCTAAGGTCTTGTTGAAGAGTTAACTGCCACTGTGAACCAGCACGTCTGACTGTAATGGCGGCGGAGGGAAGAGACCCCGTCTTCCCTCTCTCTTGAGAGACTATTATAATTAGTGATTATTTGAGTCGTCATAATTTTATTATTCAGCAATACGAGCTGTTGACACTTGCGCTGTATAATTCTTAAAGAACTAATGCTATTTCGGTTACAGTATATTTTTTTAAGTGGTATGAAAGTCATGTTGAATGTTGATTTGACTACGATGGTAAGTGACGTAGTGGACAGGAAGCGTCGCCTTGGCGGGCCCACCACGCAGTTAGGATTTACGTATTATTTATTAATTTAGTTCTAAAAAAAAAAAAATTTACAGAGTAATTAAAGGAAATATTATTACACCAAGGTACTCCACCTCCTGGAGGGTAGTGAACAACAAGGTACTCCACCTCCTGGAGGGTAGTGAACAACAAGGTACTCCACCTCCTGGAGGGTAGTGAACAACAAGGTACTCCACCTCCTGGAGGGTAGTGAACAACAAGGTACTCCACCTCCTGGAGGGTAGTGAACAACAAGGTACTCCACCTCCTGGAGGGTAGTGAACAACAAGGTACTCCACCTCCTGGAGGGTAGTGAACAACAAGGTACTCCACCTCCTGGAGGGTAGTGAACAACAAGGTACTCCACCTCCTGGAGGGTAGTGAACAACAAGGTACTCCACCTCCTGGAGGGTAGTGAACAACAAGGTACTCCACCTCCTGGAGGGTAGTGAACAACATGGTACTCCACCTCCTGGAGGGTAGTGAACAACAAGGTACTCCACCTCCTGGAGGGTAGTGAACAACAAGGTACTCCACCTCCTGGAGGGTAGTGAACAACAAGGTACTCCACCTCCTGGAGGGTAGTGAACAACAAGGTACTCCACCTCCTGGAGGGTAGTGAACAACATGGTACTCCACCTCCTGGAGGATAGTGAACAACAAGGTACTCCACCTCCTGGAGGATGGTGAACAACAAGGTACTCCACCTCCTGGAGGGTAGTGAACAACATGGTACTCCACCTCCTGGAGGGTAGTGAACAACAAGGTACTCCACCTCCTGGAGGGTAGTGAACAACATGGTACTCCACCTCCTGGAGGGTAGTGAACAACAAGGTACTCCACCTCCTGGAGGGTAGTGAACAACATGGTACTACACCTCCTGGAGGATAGTGAACAACAAGGTACTCCACCTCCTGGAGGGTAGTGAACAACATGGTACTCCACCTCCTGGAGGGTAGTGAACAACAAGGTACTCCACCTCCTGGAGGGTAGTGAACAACAAGGTACTCCACCTCCTGGAGGGTAGTGAACAACAAGGTACTCCACCTCCTGGAGGATAGTGAACAACAAGGTACTCCACCTCCTGGAGGGTAGTGAACAACAAGGTACTCCACCTCCTGGAGGGTAGTGAACAACAAGGTACTCCACCTCCTGGAGGGTAGTGAGGGTAGTGAACAACAAGGTACTCCACCTCCTGGAGGGTAGTGAACAACAAGGTACTCCACCTCCTGGAGGGTAGTGAACAACAAGGTACTCCACCTCCTGGAGGGTAGTGAACAACAAGGTACTCCACCTCCTGGAGGGTAGTGAACAACAAGGTACTCCACCTCCTGGAGGGTAGTGAACAACATGGTACTCCACCTCCTGGAGGATAGTGAACAACAAGGTACTCCACCTCCTGGAGGGTAGTGAACAACATGGTACTCCACCTCCTGGAGGGTAGTGAACAACAAGGTACTCCACCTCCTGGAGGGTAGTGAACAACAAGGTACTCCACCTCCTGGAGGGTAGTGAACAACAAGGTACTCCACCTCCTGGAGGATAGTGAACAACAAGGTACTCCACCTCCTGGAGGGTAGTGAACAACAAGGTACTCCACCTCCTGGAGGGTAGTGAACAACAAGGTACTCCACCTCCTGGAGGGTAGTGAGGGTAGTGAACAACAAGGTACTCCACCTCCTGGAGGGTAGTGAACAACAAGGTACTCCACCTCCTGGAGGGTAGTGAACAACAAGGTACTCCACCTCCTGGAGGGTAGTGAACAACAAGGTACTCCACCTCCTGGAGGGTAGTGAACAACAAGGTACTCCACCTCCTGGAGGGTAGTGAACAACATGGTACTCCACCTCCTGGAGGGTAGTGAACAACATGGTACTCCACCTCCTGGAGGGTAGTGAACAACATGGTACTCCACCTCCTGGAGGATAGTGAACAACAAGGTATTGTTAAATGCTCAGCCCGTCCTCATAAACAAAGTCCAAAATCCATTCCATGCACCCGTCAAACTCGCTGTTTATGAATGAAAAGCGGTTTACACACGACTCACAACTGCTGACATCCGAACACTTCCGGAAGAAGTGCTTCGCTCACGTCCTCTGTTCGAATCACAATTTTATAAATGTTTCACCCACGAACTTATAAATACAAATAATTAGCAACAGAACCTAAACACCTAATCTAACCTAACCTAACCTAACCTAACCTAACCTAACCTAACCTACGCCAAATTATACATACAAGTTTTATGTATAAGAATATTAATTTATATGTGAGAACAAACCAATTTTTAATACACAGTATGTTAAAATTGATGAATGCTTCTGTGGAGGACGGCCGCTGCTTTAACCAGCCTGGTGTGAGAACGGGTTGATAAATGCTTCACCCACGTATTGCAAATACAAATATTCGCCAAAAAACCTAACCAATGCTTAAATATGCACAATATCCTCATATATAGTAATATTAATTTATATATGAGAAAATTTTTAATTTTAAATGAACAAAATGTAAAAATTGATGAATGAGTCCTTGGGGTAGACCGCTGGATGGAATGACCATAGCCTGAAGACGGGTTTCAATCAATACAATTATTGCTAGAGGCAGAGGCCCCAGGAACTAACCCGTTATTTATCCAATGAAAAAGCAATACCAACTTCGTCTAGATTACGTTGACCGCCGTATCTAAACGTGTACCGGACAGGCAGAAATACTTTTATTGTATGTAAATGGTTAGCGCGAATCCTTAATTCTCACCACCGTCCTGCCAGTTAAGTGGGTACTTATAAGTCACGGTGGGGCACTTATGAGAGCTGCCGTGCACCGGGAATGCGTACAACTACAGCTCCTTTGAATCTTTAACGTTAAACAGTCTCCGTGGCGTAGTGGTAAGACACTCGCCTGGCGTTCCGCGAGCGCTATGTCATGGGTTCGTATCCTGGCCGGGGAGGATTTACTGGGCGCAAATCCTTAACTGTAGCCTCTGTTTAACGCAACAGTAAAATGTGTACTTGGATGAAAAAACGATTCTTCGCGGCAGGGGATCGTATTCCAGGAACCTGCCCGAAACGCTACGCGTACTAGTGGCTGTACAAGAATGTATATATTGAGTATATAATATATATATACTCTTGTATATATCTCAAAAAAAACAAAAAAGTTATGCAATTGTCTAAATGGGCCGTCGAACTGGGCGCAGGAAGAAAGGAGTTATGAGGAGAAAGCGCCAAGCCATTACGACTACATAGCAATGGGAAAGGGATCAGGATAAGGATTTGGGATGGGACGGGGGGGGGGGAAAGGACTGGTGCCCAACCACTTGCGTACGATCGGGGATTGAACGCCGACCTGCCTGAAGCGAGACCGTCGCTCTGCTGTACAGCCCAAGCGGTTGGGCCGTTGTACCTGGCGAAGTGCAGGACGCAACACAAGGTCTCCAAGACGCAGCTTGCGTCACGTCTCACCATGACGCAGCTTGCATCACATCTCACCAATATCAACCAGTGTTTCACGGTCTTTGAGGAACGGAAGGTGACAGCCACTCGACCACTCTCTGGCTAAGAGATCGCGGCCGACTGTTCCTTCAGCTCGTCGCCTTCCTTAGTCCCTTACCAGTCACAAGCACCATCACTCACCATATTGTTCAGTCACAACCACCATCACTCACCATATTGTTCAGTCACAACCACCATCACTCACCATATTGTTCAGTCACAACCACCATCACCCACCATATTGTTCAGTCACAACCACCATCACCCACCATATTGTTCAGTCACAACCACCATCACCCACCATATTGTTCAGTCACAACCACCATCACCCACCATATTGTTCAGTCACAACCACCATCACCCACCATATTGTTCAGTCACAACCACCATCACCCACCATATTGTTCAGTCACAACCACCATCACTCACCATATTGTTCAGTCACAACCACCATCACTCACCATATTGTTCAGTCACAACCACCATCACCCACCATATTGTTCAGTCACAACCACCATCACCCACCATATTGTTCAGTCACAACCACCATCACCCACCATATTGTTCAGTCACAAGCACCATCACCCACCATATTGTTCAGTCACAAGCACCATCACCCACCATATTGTTCAGTCACAACCACCATCACCCACCATATTGTTCAGTCACAAGCACCATCACCCACCATATTGTTCAGTCACAACCACCATCACCCACCATATTGTTCAGTCACAACCACCATCACTCACCATATTGTTCAGTCACAAGCACCATCACCCACCATATTGTTCAGTCACAACCACCATCACCTACCATATTGTTCAGTCACAACCACCATCACCCACCATATTGTTCAGTCACAAGCACCATCACCCACCATATTGTTCAGTCACAAGCACCATCACCCACCATATTGTTCAGTCACAACCACCATCACCCACCATATTGTTCAGTCACAAGCACCATCACCCACCATATTGTTCAGTCACAACCACCATCACTCACCATATTGTTCAGTCACAACCACCATCACCCACCATATTGTTCAGTCACAACCACCATCACCCACCATATTGTTCAGTCACAACCACCATCACCCACCATATTGTTCAGTCACAACCACCATCACTCACCATATTGTTCAGTCACAAGCACCATCACCCACCATATTGTTCAGTCACAACCACCATCACCTACCATATTGTTCAGTCACAACCACCATCACCCACCATATTGTTCAGTCACAAGCACCATCACCCACCATATTGTTCAGTCACAAGCACCATCACCCACCATATTGTTCAGTCACAACCACCATCACCCACCATATTGTTCAGTCACAAGCACCATCACCCACCATATTGTTCAGTCACAACCACCATCACCCACCATATTGTTCAGTCACAACCACCATCACCCACCATATTGTTCAGTCACAACCACCATCACCCACCATATTGTTCAGTCACAACCACCATCACCCACCATATTGTTCAGTCACAACCACCATCACTCACCATATTGTTCAGTCACAAGCACCATCACCCACCATATTGTTCAGTCACAACCACCATCACCCACCATATTGTTCAGTCACAACCACCATCACCCACCATATTGTTCAGTCACAACCACCATCACCCACCATATTGTTCAGTCACAACCACCATCACCCACCATATTGTTCAGTCACAACCACCATCACTCACCATATTGTTCAGTCACAAGCACCATCACCCACCATATTGTTCAGTCACAACCACCATCACCCACCATATTGTTCAGTCACAACCACCATCACCCACCATATTGTTCAGTCACAACCACCATATTGTTCAGTCACAACCACCATCACCCACCATATTGTTCAGTCACAACCACCATCACCCACCATACATATTGTTCATCCCCTGATAAGCCGAAGACATTCACCGCACGCTGTGATCAGACGCCAAGTTGGGAAGCGCAAGAACTTTCCCCAAATTGATGAGATCAAGTTGACTCCCCAGATCCCACCTCACTCTAGCGTCGAGATGGTCATTCCTCTCCCCCCCCGTCCCATCCCAAATCCTTATCCTGACCTTTTCCGAGTGGTTAGGCACCTTTCCACCCCCTGTCCCATCCCAAATCCTTCTCCTGACCTCCTTCTCACTGCTATATAGTCGTAATGGCTTGGAGCTTGCCCCTGATAATTGCTCTTCCCTCTACTCAGCACCTCAGTAGGGTGAATACCGAGGATGAGGTGAAGATTTACTCAACACGGACTCACCACAGCTGGTCTAATGCTGTGTTGAGAGGTGGTGGCATAAGATGAAGGTTTGTGAGTGTAAGGAGAACGGGAGGTATATGGAAGGGTTGGGTGTGTGTTGTGTGGGTGTGTTGTGTGGGTGTGTGTTGTGTGGGTGTGTGTTGTGTGGGTGTCTTGTGTGGGTGGGTGTTGTGTGGGTGTGTTGTGTGGGTGGGTGTTGTGTGGGTGTGTTGTGTGGGTGTGTTGTGTGGGTGTTGTGTGGGTGTGTGTTGTGTGGGTGTGTGTTGTGTGGGTGTGTGTTGTGTGGGTGTGTGTTGTGTGGGTGTGTTGTGTGGGTGTGTGTTGTGTGGGTGTGTTGTGTGGGTGTGTGTTGTGTGGGTGTGTTGTGTGGGTGTGTGTTGTGTGGGTGTGTTGTGTGGGTGGGTGTTGTGTGGGTGTGTGTTGTGTGGGTGTGTACTCACCTAGTTGTGTTTGCGGAGCCTAGTGCATTCCATTTACTAACTACTCTGACACTGAAAATGTTCTTTCTAGTGTCTCTGTGGCTCATTGGGTTACTCAGCTTCCACCTGTATTCACTTAATTGTATTCACCTAGTTATATTCATCTAGTTGTGCTTGCGGGAGTTGAGCTCTGCTCTTTCTGCCAGCCTCATAACTGTCAATCAATCAACTGTTACTAACTACTAACTAAATTCCCCCCTCCCCCCCACCCACACACACACCCAGGAAGCAGACTAAAACAGCTGTCTAACTCCCAGGTACCTATTGAAACAAGGGCATCAGAGTAAAAAAATTCTGCCCATATTATTAATGCCATCACCGGGGATCGAACACGGACTCTAGGATTACGAGTCCAGAGCGCTGTCCACTCAGCTATCAGGACTCCTTATATATCAGCTATCAGGCCACCTGTGTTTCCTTGTGCGTGTACCCTCCCCGTGTTAAATAATCCATCCTTGTCTACACTCGTCCCAAACCTGCACACAGAAATAACACCACATGAGACCAGAAGACATGGCAGGATGTGCTGAATACCCCCGTTGAAAAGCAGAGGTGCAACAGGTACTCTGAGAGAGAACTATCAACATCAGAGGCCCGAGACTGTTCAACACGCTTCCACTACACTTAAGGGGCATAACTGGCCGACCACTCACAGTGTTCAAGAGAGAACTTAAGAAACACCTGAAAAGATACCTGATTAACCAAGCTGTGATTCATTTGTCAGGCTGCGAGGAGCACCCGCATCCAACAGCCTGATTGACCAGTCCAGCAACCAGAATGACTGGTCGGGGACGGGGTCGCGGGGACGCTGAACCCCGAAATCATAGCAAGGTAACCCCACGGTAACCCAGTCAATTCCCCTGAAAATTTTGAATGTGGTGATCATGTCTCCCTGAACTCTTCTGTCTTCCAGTGACGCAAGGTGTAATTCACACAGCCTTTCCTCGTAACTCATGCCTCTTAGTTCTGGGACTAGTCTGGTGGCATACCTCCAAACTTCCTCCAGCTTTGTCTTGTGCTGCACATTGTATGGAGCAAGTGTTTAGTGAAGATGGTTACAGTGATGAAGGGAAAATGGTGAGTGGGAGGAAAGTACTTAAGGGTAGAGAAGATGGTGAGAGGGGCACGAGAGATAGTGAAGGGTAGGGGAAGCGGTGAAGGGTAGGTAAGGTGGTGAACTGCTGGGAGATGGTGAAGGGTAGGGGAGGTGGTGAAGGGTAGGGGAGGTGGTGAAGGGTAGGGGAGGTGGTGAAGGGTAGGGAAGGTGGTGAAGGGTAGGGGAGGTGGTGAAGGGTAGGGAAGGTGGTGAAGGGTAGGGGAGGTGGTGAAGGGTAGGGGAGGTGGTGAGGGAGGGAAGGTGGTGAAGGGTAGGGGAGGTGGTGAAGGGTAGCGGAGGTGGTGAAGGGTAGGGAAGGTGGTGAAGGGTAGGGGAGGTGGTGAAGGGTAGCGGAGGTGGTGAAGGGTAGGGGAGGTGGTGAGGAAGGGAAGGTGGTGAAGGGTAGGGGAGGTGGTGAAGGGTAGCGGAGGTGGTGAAGGGTAAGGAAGGTGGTGAAGGGTAGGGGAGGTGGTGAAGGGTAGGGAAGGTGGTGAAGGGTAGGGGAGGTGGTGAAGGGTAGGGGAGGTGGTGAAGGGTAGGGAAGGTGGTGAAGGGTAGGGGAGGTGGTGAAGGGTAGGGGAGGTGGTGAAGGGTAGGGAAGGTGGTGAAGGGTAGGGGAGGTGGTGAAGGGTAGGGGAGGTGGTGAAGGGTAGGGAAGGTGGTGAAGGGTAGGGGAGGTGGTGAAGGGTAGGGGAGGTGGTGAAGGGTAGGGAAGGTGGTGAAGGGTAGGGGAGGTGGTGAAGGGTAGGGGAGGTGGTGAAGGCTAGGGAAGGTGGTGAAGGGTAGGGGAGGTGGTGAAGGGTAGGGGAAGTGGTGAAGGGTAGGGAAGGTGGTGAAGGGTAGGGAAGGTGGTGAAGGGTAGGGAAGGTGGTGAAGGGTAGGGGAAGTGGTGAAGGGTAGGGAAGGTGGTGAAGGGTAGGGAAGGTGGTGAAGGGTAGGGAAGGTGGTGAATGGTAGGGAAGGTGGTGAATGGTAGGGAAGGTGGTGAAGGGTAGGGGAGGTGATGAAGGGTAGGGAAGGTGGTGAAGGGTAGGGAAGGTGATGAAGGGTAGGGAAGGTGGTGAAGGGTAGGGAAGGTGGTGAATGGTAGGGGAGGTGATGAAGGGTAGGGAAGGTGGTGAAGGGTAGGGGAAGTGGTGAAGGGTAGGAGAGGTGATGAAGGGTAGGGGAGGTGTTGAAGGGTAGGGAAGGTGGTGAATGGTAGGGGAGGTGGTGAAGGGTAGGGAAGGTGATGAAGGGTAGGGAAGGTGTTGAAGGGTAGGGAAGGTGGTGAAGGGTAGGGGAGGTGATGAAGGGTAGTGAGGGTTGGTCCCGTCATCCGAGTCGCGCCGGGTATCTCAAGTATCGTATAATGCCAGGCTGACCTGTCGACCTTGCCACAGATGGCAACTTCTTCTCAGCTTCCAGACTGCTGGAGCAGCTCGCAGACTGCTGGAGCAGCTCCCAGACTGCAGGAGCAGCTCCCAGACTGCTGCAGCAGCTCTCAGACTGCTGGAGCAGCTTCCAGACTGCTGAAGCAGCTCTCAGACTACTAGAGCAGCTCCCAGACTGCTGGAGCAGCTTCCAGACTGCTGGAGCAGCTTCCAGACTGCTGAAGCAGCTCTCAGACTACTAGAGCAGCTCCCAGACTGCTGGAGCAGCTCCCAGACTGCTGGAGCAGCTCCCAGACTATTAGAGCAGCTCCCAGACTTCTGGAGCAGCTCCCAGACTACTGGAGCAGCTCCCAGACTACTGGAGCAGCTCCCAGACTGCTGAAGCAGCTCCCAGACTGCTGGAGCAGCTTCCAGACTGCTGAAGCAGCTCTCAGACTACTAGAGCACTCCCAGACTGCTGAAGCAGCTCCCAGACTGCTGGAGCAGCTCCCAGACTATTAGAGCAGCTCCCAGACTTCTGGAGCAGCTCCCAGACTACTGGAGCAGCTCCCAGACTACTGGAGCAGCTCCTAGACTACTGGAGCAGCTCCCAGACTGCTGAAGCAGCTCCCAGACTGCTGGAGCAGCTCCCAGACTGCTGGAGCAGCTCCCAGACTACTTGAGCAGCTTCCAGACTGCTGGAGCAGCTCCAAGACTGCTGGAGCAGCTCCCAGACTGCTGGAACAGCTCCCAGACTACTTGACAGCTCCCAGACTGCTGGAACAGCTCCCAGACTGCTGGAGCAGCTCCCAGACTACTGGAGCAGCTCCCAGACTACTAGAGCAGCTCCCAGACTGCTGGAGCAGCTCCCAGACTACTAGAGCAGCTCCCAGACTGCTGGAGCAGCTCCCAGACTGCTGGAGCAGCTCCCAGACTCCTGGAGCAGCTCCCAGACTGCTGGAGCAGCTCCCAGACTGCTGGAGCAGCTCCCAGACTACTAGAGCAGCTCCCAGACTGCTGGAGCAGCTCCCAGACTACTTGAGCTGCTCCCAGACTGCTGGAGCAGCTCCCAGACTGCTGGAGCAGCTCCCAGACTGCTGGAGCAGCTCCCAGGCTCCTGGAGCAGCTCCCAGACTGCTGGAGCAGCTCCCAGACTGCTGGAGCAGCTCCCAGACTGCTGGAGCAGCTCCCAGACTGCTGGAGCAGCTCCCTCCAGGTCTGCGGTGATAATTTTGTTGTAAGTTTTTTGTACAAATTGGTAACAATTAAATGTTAAGTGTAGTTTCTGGTAGAATATTCTGCAAAAGTCTGAAGCCCACAATGTTCGGACTTTACGGGGGGGGGGACGTTAAGAGAGAGAAGTTTAATGGGTTGTGGTTGTGGGTTGTTATCTCTCTTGTAGTGGGGAGGAATGCAGTACAAACAGCTCTGGCATTTTCTTCGTTTTATTGTGAAAATATTAAGGACACTCTCAAGGTTTTCCTCTAGAACTGTGGTGTCATTCCGTCCCGTGAGCGGACAGCTTCCCGCACGGAGCCTGTACTCCTGGAGCTGGGAGAGCATCGCTCTGCCTCGCGGAGATGAATATCTGCTGGGGGCATCAGTCAACGATACCTGCTGGGGGCATCAGTCAACGATACCTGCTGGGGGCATCAGTCAACGATACCTGCTGGGGGCATCAGTCAACAATATCTGCTGGGGGCATCAGTCAACAATACCTGCTGGGGGCACCAGCCAACAATACCTGCTGGGGGCACCAGCCAACAATACCTGCTGGGGGCATCAGTCAACGATACCTGCTGGGGGCATCAGTCAACGATACCTGCTGGGGGCATCAGTCAACGATACCTGCTGGGGGCATCAGTCAACGATACCTGCTGGGGGCATCAGTCAACAATATCTGCTGGGGGCATCAGTCAACAATACCTGCTGGGGGCACCAGTCAACAATACCTGCTGGGGGCACCAGCCAACAATACCTGCTGGGACACCAGCCAACAATACCTGCTGGAGCACCAGCCAACAATACCTGCTGGGGGCATCAGTCAACAATATCTGCTGGGGGCATCAGTCAACAATACCTGCTGGGGGCACCAGTCAACAATACCTGCTGGGGGCACCAGCCAACAATACCTGCTGGGACACCAGCCAACAATACCTGCTGGAGCACCAGCCAACAATACCTGCTGGGGGCATCAGTCAACAATATCTGCTGGGGGCATCAGCCAACAATACCTGCTGGAGCACCAGTCAACAATACCTGCTGGAGCACCAGTCAACAATACCTGCTGGAGCATCAGTCAACAATATCTGCTGGGGGCATCAGCCAACAATACCTGCTGGGGCACCAGCCAACAATACCTGCTGGAGCACCAGTCAACAATACCTGCTGGAGCATCAGCCAACAATACCTGCTGGGGCACCAGCCAACAATACCTGCTGGGGCACCAGCCAACAATACCTGCTGGAGCACCAGTCAACAATACCTGCTGGAGCACCAGCCAACAATACCTGCTGGGACACCAGCCAACAATACCTGCTGGAGCACCAGTCAACAATACCTGCTGGGGCACCAGCCAACAATACCTGCTGGGGCACCAGTCAACAATACCTGCTGGGGCACCAGCCAACAATACCTGCTGGGGGCACCAGTCAACAATACCTGCTGGAGCACCAGTCAACAATACCTGCTGGAGCACCAGTCAACAATACCTGCTGGGGCACCAGCCAACAATACCTGCTGGAGCACCAGCCAACAATACCTGCTGGAGCATCAGTCAACAATACCTGCTGGAGCATCAGTCAACAATACCTGCTGGAGCACCAGTCAACAATACCTGCTGGAGCACCAGTCAACAATACCTGCTGGAGCACCAGTCAACAATACCTGCTGGAGCACCAGTCAACAATACCTGCTGGAGCACCAGCCAACAATACCTGCTGGGGCACCAGTCAACAATACCTGCTGGGGCACCAGCCAACAATACCTGCTGGAGCACCAGCCAACAATACCTGCTGGAGCACCAGTCAACAGTGATTGATGCTGAGGGAAATGGTCTCTTAGGAGCAACAGCTTCGTTTTTTTCAGGTTGGCGTTCAATCCCCGACCGTCTAAGTGGTTGAGGGGATTGAACCAATCCCATCCTTGGGCTGGATGGTAGAGCGGCGGTGTCGCTTCGTGCAGGTCGGCGTTCAATTCCCGACCGTCTAAGTTGCTGGGTCCATTTCCCCCAATAAAATCATAAATCCTTGTCCTCATATTCCTTCTAAGTGCCATATAGTCGTAATGGCTTTGTATATTCTCCCGATTTACACGTGGAGAGTTGGTGGTTACTCTTGTCGGGAGGCCACACTTGGAGGCCACACTTGGAGGCCACACTTGGAGGCCACAGTTGCATGTCCCCTTAGCAACCGGATATTCTGGGCTGTGATTGGACTAATCCGCTATCTCCAAACCCACTCCCATAGCAACTGTTAACACTGAGTGGTCTTCATCAACTTGATGGACGAGCAACACACCACAGCTATATTGATGGCAACTGTGACGGAGAGAATAGTGTGACGGCGTCTACCACAGCTATATTGATGGCAACTGTGACGGAGAGAGTAGTGTGACGGCGTCTACCAGAGCTATATTGATGGCAACTGTGACGAAGAGAGTAGTGTGACGGCGTCTACCACAGCTATATTGATGGCAACTGTGACGAAGAGAGTAGTGTGATGGCGTCTACCACAGCTATATTGATGGCAACTGTGACGGAGAGAGTAGTGTGACGGCGTCTACCACAGCTATATTGATGGCAACTGTGACGAAGAGAGTAGTGTGACGGCGTCTACCACAGCTATATTGATGGCAACTGTGACGGAGAGAGTAGTGTGACGGCGTCTACCACAGCTATATTGATGGCAACTGTGACGAAGAGAGTAGTGTGACGGCGTCTACCACAGCTATATTGATGGCAACTGTGACGGAGAGAGTAGTGTGACGGCGTCTACCACAGCTATATTGATGGCAACTGTGACGAAGAGAGTAGTGTGACTGCGTCTACCACAGCTATATTGATGGCAACTGTGACGAAGAGATGGTGTAGTGTGACGGCGTCTACCACAGCTATATTGATGGCAACTGTGACGAAGAGAGTAGTGTGACGGCGTCTACCACAGCTATATTGATGGCAACTGTGACGAAGAGAGTAGTGTGACGGCGTCTACCACAGCTATATTGATGGCAACTGTGACGGAGAGAGTAGTGTGACGGCGTCTACCACAGCTATATTGATGGCAACTGTGACGGAGAGAGTAGTGTGACGGCGTCTACCACAGCTATATTGATGGCAACTGTGACGGAGAGAGTAGTGTGACGGCGTCTACCACAGCTATATTGATGGCAACTGTGACGGAGAGAGTAGTGTGACGGCGTCTACCACAGCTATATTGATGGCAACTGTGACGGAGAGATGGTGTAGTGTGACGGACAGGGGTCTGAGGCGCTGGGTGTGTGAAGGGCAGTTATCTTTACCATTATTCCTTTAACTGCTGTCATTCATATAGCGATGTTAATGGAGGGCTGGGGGGGGGGGAGAGGACCATCCTCACCAGGGGGGAGAGGACCATCCTCACCAGGGGGGAGCGGACCATCCTCACCAGGGGGGAGAGGACCATCTTCACCAGGGGGGAGAGGACCATCTTCACCAGGGGGGAGAGGACCATCATCACCAGGGGGGAGAGGACCATCCTCACCAGGGGGGAGAGGACCATCCTCACCAGGGGGGAGAGGACCATCTTCACCAGGGGGGAGAGGACCATCCTCACCAGGGGGGAGAGGACCATCCTCACCAGGGGGGAGAGGACCATCTTCACCAGGGGGGGAGAGGACCATCCTCACCAGGGAGGAGAGGACCATCCTCACCAGGGGGGAGAGGACCATCCTCACCAGGGGGGAGAGGACGAGGAAGGGACGTGGTGGAGGCTAACTCCATACTCAGTTCCAAATATAGATATGATAGAGCTCAAGAAGCTCAGGAATACAAGACTAGATTAACGGTTGAGAGGCAGGACCAAAGAGCCAATGCTCAACCCTTGCAAGTACAACAAGGTGAGTACCATCCTCTACTTCCTCTAGTCTCTCCACACTCGTGCACCACAGGCTCCGAGACGCTCCCTCGGGGAGATATGGATTCCGATCTACTCTCGACCTCCTCAAGGTAGCATGACTCTCCCAAACATACGTCTGAGACCCATGAACTACTTCACTTTGAATCAGGAACATTGATCTTAGCTTCCTGTGGAGACTCCCACAGGGACCGGACAAGTTTTTAGAACACTATTTCAAATATTTTATAAATAATGCCTGTAAACTTAATATTGTTGCCTGCATTTGAAAATACAGTCCAAAAGACCAAAAGATATCAGACTATGTAAACCTACGGTAATTTTAGTGTGGAAAACCTCATTCCGTCGCCCCATACAGGAGAGACGAACTACAGCGTGTATTGAACCCTTCCCGCTGTAATCTTTGGATTAACCGTAGCGTGGCACAGTGCAGTCATAAGACACACCAATGAGCACTTAAGATTTTTAAGGACGAAAGCCGGTGTCGGAAATTACTCTTGGAAATAATTTCTTTAAGAATTTTTGTCATTATAATTAAGCAGATCTGTCAAGCCAAGAGCGCCTGAGTTATCCAATATTCCCTGTCACGGCGTCATGTTGAAGGTTCCTCAGTCCCTGGGGCGTAGTACTTAATATGTGTTTATGCTCAAGGGGGCGTGACGACTGAGTGGACAGCGCTCGGGATTCGTAGTCCTAAGGTTCCGGATTCCATCCCCGGTGGAGGCGGAAACAAATGGCTAGAGTTTCTTTGACCCTGATGACCCCTGTTAACCTATCAGTAAATAGGTACCTGGGAGTTAGACAGCTGCTACAGGCTGCTACCTTGGTGTATGTAACAAAAAGGAGGCCGGGTCGAGGACCGGGCCGCGAGGACGCTAAGTCCCGAAATCATTTCAAGATAACCTCAGGAAGACATCAAGTGTGCCATAATCCAGACTCATCAAAGTATCTATTGTCCTTATCTTCTTGCATAAAAGCCCCCCCCCCAAAAAAAAAAAAAATTATATATATATATATATATATATATATATATATATATATATATATATATATATATATATATATATATATATATATATATATATAACTGAAAACTCACACCCCAGAAGTGACTCGAACCCATACTCCCAGGAGCAAACGCAACTGGTATGTATGGCTCCTGGGAGTATGGGTTCGAGTCACTTCTGGGGTGTGAGTTTTCAGTTGCATATTGTCCTGGGGACCATTCAGGCTTGTTCGCATATATATATATATATATATATATATATATATATATATATATATATATATATATATATATATATATATATATAAGAGATCGGAGTCTTGAAGTGGTAGAATATAGTTATGCATTAATTGGCTGCACCCCACTTCAAGACTCCGTACCAATATAGAAGCATCAACATAATGTATGGGGCAATAGGCCCTTTGCAGTTACTTCCATTCTTATGCTCTCATATATCCAGTTAATACCCATTGTTCCGTGTTCTGTCTTGTGTTTGACAAAAGTTTGTTCACCTCATCCAAAACTGTTGAACCATATCACCTCACCCAAGTGCGAGTATATAAGACGGATAAGCGGTTTAGTGTTAGCATAAGTAAAACTCTCTTTAGTGTTTTCAGGTTACAGTTGTGTGTGTAAACTAAAGTCTTTGAAAATGTAATAAGTTATTATGAAACGCGTTCAAGCGTCGCGTCAGACTAGAAATAAAAATGAATTTTGGAGAATTGATTTTTCAATTACCATCGACAGTAAAAAGAAACATAAGAAATATTGAGAAAATTCGTATTAGAATTATTAATCTTACTTTTTCGGCCATATTTAACAACATATATATATATATGTATATATATATATATATATATATATATATATATATATATATATATATATATATATATATATATATATATATATATATATATACATATAAGCCTATACTTGCATAAACCACAAGTGAAGATAAACAATCTTTGGACAACACCCACCAGTGGGACTCGAACCCAGAAAGCACAACTACCTTCCAGTAGCTGGCATAACTAGTATGCTTTAACCCACTACGCCATCAGACCTTACAAAAGAAGTAGATAGTTCGAGATATATATATCTCAAACATCTCTACCTCCCGAAGGCACCAGATGAGTGAGGGGTCAGTCTGCATTTTTCGTCAAGCCACTGTCAATGTGAGAGAACTCGTGTCCAGCTTATAAGCCTATACTTGCATAAACCACAAGTGAAGATAAACAATCTTTGGACAACACCCACCAGTGGGACTCGAACCCAGAAAGCACAACTACCTTCCAGTAGCTGGCATAACTAGTATGCTTTAACCCACTACGCCATCAGACCTTACAAAAGAAGTAGATAGTTCAAGATATATATATCTCAAACATCTCTACCTCCCGAAGGCACCAGATGAGTGAGGGGTCAGTCTGCATTTTTCGTCAAGCCACTGTCAATGTGAGAGAACTCGTGTCCAGCTTATAAGCCTATACTTGCATAAACCACAAGTGAAGATAAACAATCTTTGGACAACACCCACCAGTGGGACTCGAACCCAGAAAGCACAACTACCTTCCAGTAGCTGGCATAACTAGTATGCTTTAACCCACTACGCCATCAGACCTTACAAAAGAAGTAGATAGTTCGAGATATATATATCTCAAACATCTCTACCTCCCGAAGGCACCAGATGAGTGAGGGGTCAGTCTGCATTTTTCGTCAAGCCACTGTCAATGTGAGAGAACTCGTGTCCAGCTTATAAGCCTATACTTGCATAAACCACAAGTGAAGATAAACAATCTTTGGACAACACCCACCAGTGGGACTCGAACCCAGAAAGCACAACTACCTTCCAGTAGCTGGCATAACTAGTATGCTTTAACCCACTACGCCATCAGACCTTACAAAAGAAGTAGATAGTTCGAGATATATATATCTCAAACATCTCTACCTCCCGAAGGCACCAGATGAGTGAGGGGTCAGTCTGCATTTTTCGTCAAGCCACTGTCAATGTGAGAGAACTCGTGTCCAGCTTATAAGCCTATACTTGCATAAACCACAAGTGAAGATAAACAATCTTTGGACAACACCCACCAGTGGGACTCGAACCCAGAAAGCACAACTACCTTCCAGTAGCTGGCATAACTAGTATGCTTTAACCCACTACGCCATCAGACCTTACAAAAGAAGTAGATAGTTCGAGATATATATATCTCAAACATCTCTACCTCCCGAAGGCACCAGATGAGTGAGGGGTCAGTCTGCATTTTTCGTCAAGCCACTGTCAATGTGAGAGAACTCGTGTCCAGCTTATAAGCCTATACTTGCATAAACCACAAGTGAAGATAAACAATCTTTGGACAACACCCACCAGTGGGACTCGAACCCAGAAAGCACAACTACCTTCCAGTAGCTGGCATAACTAGTATGCTTTAACCCACTACGCCATCAGACCTTACAAAAGAAGTAGATAGTTCGAGATATATATATCTCAAACATCTCTACCTCCCGAAGGCACCAGATGAGTGAGGGGTCAGTCTGCATTTTTCGTCAAGCCACTGTCAATGTGAGAGAACTCGTGTCCAGCTTATAAGCCTATACTTGCATAAACCACAAGTGAAGATAAACAATCTTTGGACAACACCCACCAGTGGGACTCGAACCCAGAAAGCACAACTACCTTCCAGTAGCTGGCATAACTAGTATGCTTTAACCCACTACGCCATCAGACCTTACAAAAGAAGTAGATAGTTCGAGATATATATATCTCAAACATCTCTACCTCCCGAAGGCACCAGATGAGTGAGGGGTCAGTCTGCATTTTTCGTCAAGCCACTGTCAATGTGAGAGAACTCGTGTCCAGCTTATAAGCCTATACTTGCATAAACCACAAGTGAAGATAAACAATCTTTGGACAACACCCACCAGTGGGACTCGAACCCAGAAAGCACAACTACCTTCCAGTAGCTGGCATAACTAGTATGCTTTAACCCACTACGCCATCAGACCTTACAAAAGAAGTAGATAGTTCGAGATATATATATCTCAAACATCTCTACCTCCCGAAGGCACCAGATGAGTGAGGGGTCAGTCTGCATTTTTCGTCAAGCCACTGTCAATGTGAGAGAACTCGTGTCCAGCTTATAAGCCTATACTTGCATAAACCACAAGTGAAGATAAACAATCTTTGGACAACACCCACCAGTGGGACTCGAACCCAGAAAGCACAACTACCTTCCAGTAGCTGGCATAACTAGTATGCTTTAACCCACTACGCCATCAGACCTTACAAAAGAAGTAGATAGTTCGAGATATATATATCTCAAACATCTCTACCTCCCGAAGGCACCAGATGAGTGAGGGGTCAGTCTGCATTTTTCGTCAAGCCACTGTCAATGTGAGAGAACTCGTGTCCAGCTTATAAGCCTATACTTGCATAAACCACAAGTGAAGATAAACAATCTTTGGACAACACCCACCAGTGGGACTCGAACCCAGAAAGCACAACTACCTTCCAGTAGCTGGCATAACTAGTATGCTTTAACCCACTACGCCATCAGACCTTACAAAAGAAGTAGATAGTTCGAGATATATATATCTCAAACATCTCTACCTCCCGAAGGCACCAGATGAGTGAGGGGTCAGTCTGCATTTTTCGTCAAGCCACTGTCAATGTGAGAGAACTCGTGTCCAGCTTATAAGCCTATACTTGCATAAACCACAAGTGAAGATAAACAATCTTTGGACAACACCCACCAGTGGGACTCGAACCCAGAAAGCACAACTACCTTCCAGTAGCTGGCATAACTAGTATGCTTTAACCCACTACGCCATCAGACCTTACAAAAGAAGTAGATAGTTCGAGATATATATATCTCAAACATCTCTACCTCCCGAAGGCACCAGATGAGTGAGGGGTCAGTCTGCATTTTTCGTCAAGCCACTGTCAATGTGAGAGAACTCGTGTCCAGCTTATAAGCCTATACTTGCATAAACCACAAGTGAAGATAAACAATCTTTGGACAACACCCACCAGTGGGACTCGAACCCAGAAAGCACAACTACCTTCCAGTAGCTGGCATAACTAGTATGCTTTAACCCACTACGCCATCAGACCTTACAAAAGAAGTAGATAGTTCGAGATATATATATCTCAAACATCTCTACCCAGTCCCACTGGTGGGTGTTGTCCAAAGATTGTTTATCTTCACTTGTGGTTTATGCAAGTATAGGCTTATAAGCTGGACACGAGTTCTCTCACATTGACAGTGGCTTGACGAAAAATGCAGACTGACCCCTCACTCATCTGGTGCCTTCGGGAGGTAGAGATGTTTGAGATATATATATCTCGAACTATCTACTTCTTTTGTAAGGTCTGATGGCGTAGTGGGTTAAAGCATACTAGTTATGCCAGCTACTGGAAGGTAGTTGTGCTTTCTGGGTTCGAGTCCCACTGGTGGGTGTTGTCCAAAGATTGTTTATCTTCACTTGTGGTTTATGCAAGTATAGGCTTATAAGCTGGACACGAGTTCTCTCACATTGACAGTGGCTTGACGAAAAATGCAGACTGACCCCTCACTCATCTGGTGCCTTCGGGAGGTAGAGATGTTTGAGATATATATATCTCGAACTATCTACTTCTTTTGTAAGGTCTGATGGCGTAGTGGGTTAAAGCATACTAGTTATGCCAGCTACTGGAAGGTAGTTGTGCTTTCTGGGTTCGAGTCCCACTGGTGGGTGTTGTCCAAAGATTGTTTATCTTCACTTGTGGTTTATGCAAGTATAGGCTTATAAGCTGGACACGAGTTCTCTCACATTGACAGTGGCTTGACGAAAAATGCAGACTGACCCCTCACTCATCTGGTGCCTTCGGGAGGTAGAGATGTTTGAGATATATATATCTCGAACTATCTACTTCTTTTGTAAGGTCTGATGGCGTAGTGGGTTAAAGCATACTAGTTATGCCAGCTACTGGAAGGTAGTTGTGCTTTCTGGGTTCGAGTCCCACTGGTGGGTGTTGTCCAAAGATTGTTTATCTTCACTTGTGGTTTATGCAAGTATAGGCTTATAAGCTGGACACGAGTTCTCTCACATTGACAGTGGCTTGACGAAAAATGCAGACTGACCCCTCACTCATCTGGTGCCTTCGGGAGGTAGAGATGTTTGAGATATATATATCTCGAACTATCTACTTCTTTTGTAAGGTCTGATGGCGTAGTGGGTTAAAGCATACTAGTTATGCCAGCTACTGGAAGGTAGTTGTGCTTTCTGGGTTCGAGTCCCACTGGTGGGTGTTGTCCAAAGATTGTTTATCTTCACTTGTGGTTTATGCAAGTATAGGCTTATAAGCTGGACACGAGTTCTCTCACATTGACAGTGGCTTGACGAAAAATGCAGACTGACCCCTCACTCATCTGGTGCCTTCGGGAGGTAGAGATGTTTGAGATATATATATCTCGAACTATCTACTTCTTTTGTAAGGTCTGATGGCGTAGTGGGTTAAAGCATACTAGTTATGCCAGCTACTGGAAGGTAGTTGTGCTTTCTGGGTTCGAGTCCCACTGGTGGGTGTTGTCCAAAGATTGTTTATCTTCACTTGTGGTTTATGCAAGTATAGGCTTATAAGCTGGACACGAGTTCTCTCACATTGACAGTGGCTTGACGAAAAATGCAGACTGACCCCTCACTCATCTGGTGCCTTCGGGAGGTAGAGATGTTTGAGATATATATATCTCGAACTATCTACTTCTTTTGTAAGGTCTGATGGCGTAGTGGGTTAAAGCATACTAGTTATGCCAGCTACTGGAAGGTAGTTGTGCTTTCTGGGTTCGAGTCCCACTGGTGGGTGTTGTCCAAAGATTGTTTATCTTCACTTGTGGTTTATGCAAGTATAGGCTTATAAGCTGGACACGAGTTCTCTCACATTGACAGTGGCTTGACGAAAAATGCAGACTGACCCCTCACTCATCTGGTGCCTTCGGGAGGTAGAGATGTTTGAGATATATATATCTCGAACTATCTACTTCTTTTGTAAGGTCTGATGGCGTAGTGGGTTAAAGCATACTAGTTATGCCAGCTACTGGAAGGTAGTTGTGCTTTCTGGGTTCGAGTCCCACTGGTGGGTGTTGTCCAAAGATTGTTTATCTTCACTTGTGGTTTATGCAAGTATAGGCTTATAAGCTGGACACGAGTTCTCTCACATTGACAGTGGCTTGACGAAAAATGCAGACTGACCCCTCACTCATCTGGTGCCTTCGGGAGGTAGAGATGTTTGAGATATATATATCTCGAACTATCTACTTCTTTTGTAAGGTCTGATGGCGTAGTGGGTTAAAGCATACTAGTTATGCCAGCTACTGGAAGGTAGTTGTGCTTTCTGGGTTCGAGTCCCACTGGTGGGTGTTGTCCAAAGATTGTTTATCTTCACTTGTGGTTTATGCAAGTATAGGCTTATAAGCTGGACACGAGTTCTCTCACATTGACAGTGGCTTGACGAAAAATGCAGACTGACCCCTCACTCATCTGGTGCCTTCGGGAGGTAGAGATGTTTGAGATATATATATCTCGAACTATCTACTTCTTTTGTAAGGTCTGATGGCGTAGTGGGTTAAAGCATACTAGTTATGCCAGCTACTGGAAGGTAGTTGTGCTTTCTGGGTTCGAGTCCCACTGGTGGGTGTTGTCCAAAGATTGTTTATCTTCACTTGTGGTTTATGCAAGTATAGGCTTATAAGCTGGACACGAGTTCTCTCACATTGACAGTGGCTTGACGAAAAATGCAGACTGACCCCTCACTCATCTGGTGCCTTCGGGAGGTAGAGATGTTTGAGATATATATATCTCGAACTATCTACTTCTTTTGTAAGGTCTGATGGCGTAGTGGGTTAAAGCATACTAGTTATGCCAGCTACTGGAAGGTAGTTGTGCTTTCTGGGTTCGAGTCCCACTGGTGGGTGTTGTCCAAAGATTGTTTATCTTCACTTGTGGTTTATGCAAGTATAGGCTTATAAGCTGGACACGAGTTCTCTCACATTGACAGTGGCTTGACGAAAAATGCAGACTGACCCCTCACTCATCTGGTGCCTTCGGGAGGTAGAGATGTTTGAGATATATATATCTCGAACTATCTACTTCTTTTGTAAGGTCTGATGGCGTAGTGGGTTAAAGCATACTAGTTATGCCAGCTACTGGAAGGTAGTTGTGCTTTCTGGGTTCGAGTCCCACTGGTGGGTGTTGTCCAAAGATTGTTTATCTTCACTTGTGGTTTATGCAAGTATAGGCTTATAAGCTGGACACGAGTTCTCTCACATTGACAGTGGCTTGACGAAAAATGCAGACTGACCCCTCACTCATCTGGTGCCTTCGGGAGGTAGAGATGTTTGAGATATATATATCTCGAACTATCTACTTCTTTTGTAAGGTCTGATGGCGTAGTGGGTTAAAGCATACTAGTTATGCCAGCTACTGGAAGGTAGTTGTGCTTTCTGGGTTCGAGTCCCACTGGTGGGTGTTGTCCAAAGATTGTTTATCTTCACTTGTGGTTTATGCAAGTATAGGCTTATAAGCTGGACACGAGTTCTCTCACATTGACAGTGGCTTGACGAAAAATGCAGACTGACCCCTCACTCATCTGGTGCCTTCGGGAGGTAGAGATGTTTGAGATATATATATCTCGAACTATCTACTTCTTTTGTAAGGTCTGATGGCGTAGTGGGTTAAAGCATACTAGTTATGCCAGCTACTGGAAGGTAGTTGTGCTTTCTGGGTTCGAGTCCCACTGGTGGGTGTTGTCCAAAGATTGTTTATCTTCACTTGTGGTTTATGCAAGTATAGGCTTATAAGCTGGACACGAGTTCTCTCACATTGACAGTGGCTTGACGAAAAATGCAGACTGACCCCTCACTCATCTGGTGCCTTCGGGAGGTAGAGATGTTTGAGATATATATATCTCGAACTATCTACTTCTTTTGTAAGGTCTGATGGCGTAGTGGGTTAAAGCATACTAGTTATGCCAGCTACTGGAAGGTAGTTGTGCTTTCTGGGTTCGAGTCCCACTGGTGGGTGTTGTCCAAAGATTGTATATATACATATATATATACATATACCAAAAGAATAGGGGTGGTAGGAGAAGAAAATATCAAAGTGTTCAGTGAGGATCCACAAGGTCTTCTCTGAGTACTCCTTATTTTCTTCTCCGAGGCTATGGGTCCCTACACTTGCACCAGAGGTGGTACCCCTTCTATATATATATATATATATATATATATATATATATATATATATATATATATATATATATATATATATATATATATATATGTCGTACCTAGTAGCCAGAACGCACTTGTCAGCCTACTATGCAAGGCCCGATTTGCCTAATAAGCCAAGTTTTCATGAATTATTTGTTTTTCGACTACCTAACCTACCTAACCTAACCTAACCTAACTTTTTCGGCTACCTAACCTAACCTAACCTATAAAGATAGGTTAGGTTAGGTTAGGTAGGGTTGGATAGGTTCGGTCATATATCTACGTTAATTTTAACTCCAATAAAAAAAAATTGACCTCATTCACAATGAAATGGGTAGCTTTATCATTTCATAAGAAAAATATTAGAGAAAATATATTAATTCAGGAAAACATGGCTTATTAGGCAAATCAGGCCTTGCATAGTTGGCCGAGTACGACGTTCTGGCTACTAGGTACAACATATATATATATATATATATATATATATATATATATATATATATGTCGTACCTAGTAGCCAGAACGCACTTCTCAGCCTACTATGCAGGGCCTGATTTGCCTAATAAGCCAAGTTTTCCTGAATTAATATATTTTCTCTAATTTTTTTCTTACGAAATAATAAAGCTATCCATTTCATTATGTATGAGGTCAATTTTTTTTTATTGGAGTTAAAATTAACGTAAATATATGACCAAACCTAACCAACCCTACCTAACCTAACCTAACCTATCTTTATAGGTTAGGTTAGGTTAGGTAGCCGAAAAAGCTAGGTTAGGTTAGGTTAGGTAGGTTAGGTAGTCGAAAAATAATTAATTCATGAAAACTTGGCTTACTAGGCAAATCGGGCCTTGCATAGTAGGCTGAGAAGTGCGTTCTGGCTACTAGGTACGACATATATATATATATATATATATATATATATATATATATATATATATATATATATATATATATATATATATATATATATATATATATATATATATATATATATATATTTATATATGTATATAATGGCAGACAATTAATGTGGGGACAATACTTTTGTATCCACACTTGCTGGCAGTCATATACGTCAACCTCTCTGTCGGTCAAGCAAGAACTGCGGTGACACACAGAGAAAGACACAAGTCAACCAAGTACAGGAAAATAGATCACCAATACAACTTCGTTCCAATAGGATCCGAGACCCTTGGTCCATGGGGAGAGAGAGCAAGGAGATTTCTTAGGTATATCTGTTGTAGCCTCAGTGAAACAAGAGAGACTTGAGCGGCGAGTTTTCTTTTCCAGCGCCTCAGGTAGTGTGGCGATCCAGAGGGGCAATGCCCACTGCATCCACGGTTCCTGCCCGGCTTTGAGGGGATTCAAAACCTCTAGGAAACAAATTTTCCTGTATTTCCACTTCATATCCACATTATGTAAGCAATCAGCTGTGTAATTGTGTAACCTTGTAAAATAAGTGTACATCAGGAACAATAAAAATAGTAGGATAAACAAATACTCATGCGTATTTATAGCCAGTCAGCAAATTTTCTCTGAATGCTCTTTATTTCCTTCTCTGAGGCCATGGGTCCATACAATTGCACCAGAGGTGGTACCCCTGTCGGTAAGACCTACACCATTTACTAACATTTAATACAATAGGCAGATAATATTGCTGCTGTTTTTGTACTTATAAATTAAACAAAATATCTTGGCTATTTATAAAAAAAACGAGAGTCCAGTGGAATTATAACATTTCCTCTTGAACCAACTTAATAATCAGTACTAAAATAGATTAAATATAAACCCTTTTTCCACTTCTTGATAAAACGCATCTGGAGAACAGCGGATGCGGGAGGGAGAGAGGGGAGAGAGCAGCCATTTTAACCCTGGACAGTCCAAACGTGTCGTGTTGTCATCTACATTATTTGTACCATACAAGTTATTATCGAAGAGTCTGACAGCACAAATCGACACCATTGTATCCAGGAAAGGCAATGTATCCATACTGTAACATAAGTGATTTCTAGAGTTCTAGTCTTTATGTAATTTACTGATGTGATTAGGCCGTAAATAAGCAACAAATACCCGGGTGAGCAATATTCTTATCTCTTTCACTAGAGCGGTCCTCTCTGTGCCTCGGGAGAGAACGGTCGCCCAGGCCTACCTCACACGTGGATTTACTACAAAATGGGTTCAGTCGGCTCTAAAGTGTATACAACCTAGCAGTGATATACACCTGGGTCATACACAGAATAGGTGTGTGTCTGAGGTATGGTCATCACCTGCACTGGTAAATAGGGAGTGCCCTTCATGGAGAGCAAAGTGGACCATGCAGCCGTCTTGGGAAGGTGGTGCTGAGGGGACAACCCTCAGGTTCCCCTCCTTACTCGCCATTGGGCTTATACCACACGTGTATCGGGCGCACGAAAACTCTTGCGCCCTACTCTTGCAGAGAGCTTTCCGCAGCTCTCTACCCAGCGAGCAGTTTCATCGACGGGCTTGCTTTTCTTGTTACCACTGTGATATTAATAACCTGCATAAATAACAAGATTAAAGGAATAATGACAACGGCTCTTGTCCCTGCTGAGTCGCCGCTGCTGCCAGATGTGCATTCAGCAGCCCAAGTTGTTCCTGATTCACCTACCGCTGTACACAAGTCTTCCTCCAGGCAGGAGAGAGCCAAGAAGAAAATGGGGCTTAATTCCAAGAGCTGGTGAGCAAGAAGGAAAAAAGGCGACTACAGCTGAGAAGAATTCGACTAACCCGCATGATTTTCCCTCTTGCCGACAGATTTCCATGGTCTTCTGCAGCCTCAAAAGCTCATCACGTTGCAACCTGCTCTCGCACAAGACAGCGCATATATGACTTAATGCTTATAGTTACTATTTCACTTATAAATAAGTATATATGTGACATATTCCAAGCCATATTTTTTTCAAGGCACTAACTTTTTCTCTCAGTTTTATTAAACAATAGAGATTTTATACAAAATTTGACAATATCCTGAGTTACTTTACAATTTATTTAAATATTTTAATGTTATTTTATTATTTTTATAAAACTGTAATATCAATATAGGTATACGTTCAGTACTAATTGTAATATCTTAACATACTAAGAAGGTTAGGTTAAGTTGTGGTTTTCTAGTTAGCTTTTCAAGGTTAACTCAAATATTCATAATAAATTAGTATGTCATATATGCACTTATTCATAAGCAAGATATTGACTATAAGCAAGTGCGAGAACGGGTTGCACACTAAACGCATGAAGATAAACAGAGATGAAGACTCACGTCTTTGTCACGAATGACGATGCATTTGTTAACGACTTGTTAACAAAGGAATATCCTAGGATAAAAATGTTGCGAGCACCGTGTGATGATTCAGTGAAGGTGAAAATCGTCTTCTTTGATGTTAACAAGTGCATTGACCCAGAGTGTTGCCGGTCCGACGATGTGGAAAACCCACACCACACTAAGAATGACCTCATCGTGGCAAGCTGGACAGCATCAACGCAGATTCCCAAGATACTCTCCGTGTTCCTAGCGCTGGGTAGAACTTACAGAGTGGCTTGCTGTATACCTCCACGCCGGAGGTGCTACAAATGTCAGCGTTGGGGCTACACACAGTGCCCTGCACCTCCAGGACCCACCGGTGTGCAGTGTGTGCTGGTGACCATGATTCTAAGAAATGCTTTGGCCTCCTCAATGACGGGTGCACTGTGGCAACAAGATGTGTTAATTGTCGTGCTCCTGGCGTGATGGCAACTCCCCAGAGCTGCCCAGCTGCTACTAGGCTGCCTCCTACAAGAAGTGCCCGGCTCTATAAGGCACCACGGCATGATGATGGAGTATCACCATCAGTGGAAAGTTGTCCTATTGAATTAACTACGGTGGGCCACAGCTGGTACTCTGACTCCCCGCTCGACCTTCACTCACTCTGGACACCGAAACAGCGGTGTCGGAAAATCCGACACCACATAATATATCATACAGATAATAGCTGTGTTATATAAACAAGTTAACCATAGAAAATGTAACTTGTAGTGGAATTACCGTCTAAAGAAAACGGGATATCATCACCACATACCATTATAAATTGACCAGCTATTCTGCTGGGAATTATTCTTAAATACATAAGTCTTTGGACTTTACCATCATAAAAACATCTTAAATAAATTAACTTAATTATCAATATTAAAGTAGAGTAAATGTGACCCTTCTATCACGTTCTGAAATCTGGACAATGTAAGCCAGGCGTCAGAGGGGGGAAGGAGGGCAGCCATTGTTTATATTGAGACCAGAGGCTCACACGGGAGCAAATTCGGCTCCTGTTAAATTTACTTGGACGTAGTGTTATGGAAACCAAAGGTGTACCATTGTCAACACGCTGTCTACAAATTCAAGTTAAGTGTCTATCCGAAACCCGTTTATCATTCATTTATGGCCATTAATGTCAGGATATAGGGTGTCCCGGTTAGATCACGTGGAAGCCTCAAACTAAAGGTAATTAAGCCAGGTCTTCAATGTTCCATGTACTGTATAGTGTTTTCTCTGATATAGCTTGTCATATATAGGATTCTGGCTTCACAGCTAGCGCACTTTTGACAGGTCAAGACGAGGAAGGAAGATTTGTGCACCAGTTACTGGGTGATATGGAAGCTACCTCAAAGAGGATAATTTGGTGTCTACACCCTAGTTATACCTGGTGGACTAGCCTGCTGTACTATAAGATAAGGAACCTCTTCAATGTATGTAGTTAATTCTGCAGTTTGATTGGCTGCATATATTTAAATAATAATAACCCCCCTAATGTGTAGAGGATCGATTTGTGAGATTATGAGATTATTGCAGAAATACAGTCCACTTATCATTATACAAATTGCTATCGAAGTATATAAATTAACGTAAATATAAATTCATATAAATTAAATAAATATAAATCTCACAGGTCGGTTCCCACATTATTTGGTCATCTTCGAACCGGATGACGGATTATTTGATCCTTTGAACCACATTTGGTCATCTTAGTACCGGATGAACCAGTTAACCAGTGGATTCATTAAATATACTAGTGCAGTGTTATTTAAACAAAGGCCAGCCAGTCATTGACGGCGGCGTTGACTCGTGCGAGTTCACGAGCCCCGCTCAGTTCAGATCAGCTTCGTCAGCGGTTTCATGTACACCCACAGAGATTTGGTGGCGTGTTATTCTGTGAAATGACAGCGCTAATATAGAAGCCAGCCAAATTAGTGACTGTGTCGCGAGATTGTTCACGGATTTCGTGGTGTTACATTTCGCGAGAGATTATCTACGAATTTTGTGGACTTTATTTCGCGAGGTCACTAATAATATTTAATACTTCTTGATAATATTAGAAGTTTCATAGAGGCTAATTAAGAGGCTATTATCAATAATTGTGTATATTATTTCTCCAAAATAGAGAATTATTTAATATATATTGCACTAGTGATCACAGTATAATATTTACTAATTGCCAACCCACAACAGGGTAGGATACTGACTAGTTGAACTATTATTGTTCATCCTAGTCCCATTATTACTATAGTCAGTTGTACTATATTGAACAACCTAACACCATTAATGAATGGTCCAGACCCTATTTTGGGTGTAATTTTTATCAACTCGAGTTGAGTTGTATATATAATAATTTACTTATGATCATTACACCTTTGAGTGATTAATTAGTGTCTCTACCATCCTAGGGTGATATAGAAGAGCTAACCTAAAGGTACTTCCAGTGACACTGGTTTATCACTCAAATCATTAGTGTGGATGATTGTATATATATAATGTGTATTAATTTTAAGTGCTAACCTCTAGTAGAGGTAGGATTATTGCCTAGTGAGTGCATTTTACCCTAGGCTACCATCAGTGCTTGTTCAGTATTATGAGCAGCCCAAGTCCCACAAGGCTTCACCAACGAGCCAGTATGGATAATGCAGGGAGAATGAAAAGAACCCTTGCAGGTCTTAAAGGCCACTTAACAAGACAGATCAAGAAATGTGAAGATTTGTCACAACAATCTCAAGTTGATTATGCTGACCTGGAAAGCTATTATCAAGCAGCTGCAGGTAAATTTGAGCAAATCAAATGCCAAATAGCAACATATGTGGCTGAACTTGCCAACACCACTTTATCAGAAACAGAAATAGACGACATTATGGTTGATCTTGCGAATTATGAAGATCACACTCAGGCCACGTTACAGCCTTATGTCAAATTAATTGCCCAGAACAAGGCAACAGCAACAACAACAACAGTTGCATCTAATACGAGTCAAGCAGAAGCTCGACTCCCTCCAATTAATTTACCCACTTTCTCAGGAAAAGATGAGGAAGATTGGGACGAATTTTGGAACAAATTCGTTGACCTTGTAGACTCAAAACAATCTTTACCAAAGAGTAGTAAATTCTTTTATTTGCAAGGCCAATTATCAGGTGAGGCTAAAACAGTAGTATCCCATCTGAGATTAACTAATGACGGCTATGATCTGGCAGTAAAACTCCTCAAGGATAATTATGCTGATCCAGAAGTAAGAACATCACATTTAGTTCATGAGCTGTTGCATTTACCCCCACCGGAGGCTTCAGCTGATTCACTCCAAGTCTTCAAGCTGGAGGTAGAATCATTGATCAATGCCCTCAGCCTGACAGCAGATACAAACGGGGCTGAGTGGGTCTTGAAAATAATTGTCCAGGAGAAAATACCTAGGGACATATTGAGACAAATGAGTGCTCATTACAATAAAAGCATCTTATCCATGAATGAAATATCTGAAGGTTTAAAGTCAGTAGTTCATCAATTACGAACACATGACAAATTAAAACCACCAAGTAAACCCTCAGAAACCAATAATAGTAAACCACAGAGTACCAAAGGTACTCCAAATCAATCTAGACAATATAATTCATCACCAAAGTGGAACAGTGGCAGTGTGGGCGTATATGCAGTGGGACCCTCCAAGCCTATAGTTACTGTGTCACCCAAGAACATGACACCAAAGGGTACAGGAAGCTATGGAACATGTTTGTTCTGCAATGAGAAACATTCAATATACCACTGCTCTAATTTTCCTGATAGTGACGCCCGTGTTGAGCGACTCAAAGATTTGCAACATTGCACGAGGTGCCTCAGGAAACATAACATCAAGGACTGTGATACCCAATTACACACCTGTAATAGGTGTAACAAAGGTCAGCACCATGCAGCATTGTGCAGAAACACCAAAACAACGTCTCCAAACCCCAAGGTGGAAGATAGCATTCCCACCACAGTACAGTACTGCAAGGTGCAACAAACAAAGAGTGTCCAATCGGCAAAGTCTAAAGGTAATACGACTTTGCCTACTGCCCAAATTACCATCCTGAATAAGAGGGCCAAGGTCCATACCCGTGGGTTGTTTGACCAAGGATCCCAGAGAACATATATCACCAAAAAGTTGGCAGAAGAACTACAATTAAGGCCTGTAGCCCAGACGTCATTCAACATCTCAGGGTTTGTAACAGATGCAGGACCTCAAGTCTACCAGGTGGTACAACCATCAGTACGTTTAGGCAGGTACGTCTGTCGAGTACAAGCCATTGTGGTGGACAAAATACCAGTAGACCTACAAGTTCAAGGTCTGAGAGCAACAGCCAAATTCCTGAGAAATAGAGGAATAAAATTGGCAGATAATATTAAGTCTGATCACCTCAACGACTTCGGTCTCCTTGTAGGGACAGACTATTGCCATCGATTCATCGGTAGCCCTACTAAATATCAGGGTATAACCATGTTAAACTCTGCAGGAGGTAAATTACTCTCAGGCCCAGTATCAAGCCTGAGGAGACCTATGCCTGCAGATAAACAATACCAGTAGAAATCTAAATTTGTCAGCTGATTATATTTCTCCAGTAGCATTATACTAAGGAGATTACAGCTGACTATACCAACAGAGGTTGATGTTAGTATCATCATTTGAAGCTGAAGATGAGTTCATGAGGCCTCAGTGGCAAATCAGTGAACAGTAGCTTAAACAGCTACAAGTCACTGCGACCAATGTCACTGAACCCACTGCAGTCTCAGAACCATACTTTACTTTAATGATGAGCTATTCAGTCTTCTGAATCAATTAACTAAATTAAACCCCAGTAAATCTGATGACTGATTTGATACATTTATTATTTAATCAAGATGTATTCCATGGGCCTCAGTGTTTATATATCAGTGACCAGTTACCTGAAGAAACTTCAAGTTATATCTAATGTCACTGATCTCACTGCAGTCCCTGAATCATACTTGACTGTAGTACTTGATCACATTCAGTCTTCTGGGTTAAATAATAAGTAATTAGGCTTGAATATTAGCCTTTCAAGAGTTGACAGGGAAATGAAATCGCATTAGACTTCTAACCCCTACAACTCTAGTACGAGACATCCGTCCTGCACGAACAGACGCACAAATGTGTGATTACTAACTACTAACATCAAATTAATCTAATAATTCGAAGGAGGAGTATCGGTGTTCGTCTGTTCTAAAGAGGACTTCGACCCGTGAGCAGCCCCCTGGGGAATTATGTCGGAAAATCCGACACCACATAATATATCATACAGATAATAGCTGTGTTGTATAAACAAGTTAACCATAGAAAATGTAACTTGTAGTGGAATTACCGTCTAAAGAAAATGGGATATCATCACCACATACCATTATAAATTGACCAGCTATTCTGCTGGGAATTATTCTTAAATACATAAGTCTTTGGACTTTACCATCATAAAAACATCTTATATAAATTAACTTAATTATCAATATTAAAGTAGAGTAAATGTGACCCTTCTATCACGTTCTGAAATCTGGACAATGTAAGCCAGGCGTCAGAGTGAGGAAGGAGGGCAGCCATTGTTTATATTGAGACCAGAGGCTCACACGGGAGCAAATTCGGCTCCTGTTAAATTTACTTGGACGTAGTGTTATGGAAACCAAAGGTGTACCATTGTCAACACGCTGTCTACAAATTCAAGTTAAGTGTCTATCCGAAACCCGTTTATCATTCATTTATGGCCATTAATGTCAGGATATAGGGTGACCCGGTTAGATCACGTGGAAGCCTCAAACTAAAGGTAATTAAGCCAGGTCTTCAATGTTCCATGTACTGTATAGTGTTTTCTCTGATATAGCTTGTCATATATAGGATTCTGGCTTCACAGCTAGCGCACTTTTGACAGGTCAAGACGAGGAAGGAAGATTTGTGCACCAGTTACTGGGTGATATGGAAGCTACCTCAAAGAGGATAATTTGGTGTCTACACCCTAGTTATACCTGGTGGACTAGCCTGCTGTACTATAAGATAAGGAACCTCTTCAATGTATGTAGTTAATTCTGCAGTTTGATTGGCTGCATATATTTAAATAATAATAACCCCCCTAATGTGTAGAGGATCGATTTGTGAGATTATAAGATTATTGCAGAAATACAGTCCACTTATCATTATACAAATTGCTATCGAAGTATATAAATTAACGTAAATATAAATTCATATAAATTAAATAAATATAAATCTCACAGGTCGGTTCCCACAAGCGGTGAGCGTTTTTGCTCATCTCACCTCTCATCTGGGCGCCGGGTGCCACAGTACACATCTGACAGTTGTGGCTTGCTCTCTGACCGGCGAGGTGGTAGGCCTCACCCCCCCCCCCCTCTCCGGAGGTGGGAGCCGCCACCAGCACAGCCTCCCCTTCCCACCCCACAGTCAACAATACCACCCCCCCTAAGGGTCTACCTCTAAGGGTCGGGAGATATCTGTGAAGGCGCGAGCATTTAAACGCTCTGTAGAGCGCCAGCCTTCCCCCACAACAAATAGATTCGGAACTACAGCAAACTCGGGTACTTCAGTTAGAAGAGATTCGCCGTCAGCATGAAGCTGATATGTTGACAGTTAACTGAAAGAGACATATGAGCAGAAGCTGAAGGAAGTACAGCAGCGCTCTCGCTGTCATCGCGAAGAACCTGGTGAGTATAGTGACCTGGACAGTAACCCACAGTCACCAGCCAGGACTGAGAGCAGTGTAGTGGGTGAGGCTCACACACCTGCTGACTTAAATACCACCACTCGTCTAGCTAGTGTGTGATATATCACAACTAGAACCCGCGGAACTTGAAAGCCTATTAAAAACAGTGTTGGACAGATGTTTAAAAACAGATGTTAAAGAATTCATAAATAAGTGTCGTAGAGAAAGAAACATGAGACAGTTTATTGCAGGTGTATTGCACTGCAGGCAGCTGCATCACAGGATTTAGAGGGATACCAGGAGTGAGGGATACCAGGAGTGAGGGATACCAGGAGTGAGGGATACCAGGAGTGATACAAAGCAAAGCAAAGGGACACTAGATTATACAAACACATATAAGCTCTTGTGGACTAATAAATTAGATATCAACTATGAATCCCTCCACAAACTTCCCCAATACAACGGTGCTTCATATCCTCAGTTGGAACATAGCATCACTCAGGAAAGACTTCCTCATCTCCTCCACAAAGTGTCGACTGAGCCCATTGATGTCGTCTGCCTTCAGGAGTGCAGAGTTCTCACCAGGTCTCCACTCCCCTAAATTGCCCTCCTATGCCGTCTATAACCTTAAATCAAGTCACTCTTGTATTTTGTATGTTAAGAGGTCCCTTCCTCACCAGCCACTCCCGGCCAAGTCAACCGAAGGGCTTCAGTATCATGGTGTGAGGATCTACGTGGGAAACTCTGCCCTCAATATCTTTAACCTGTATGCTCCTAGTCATAAGTTTAATTATCCTGACCTTCCTATCTGTATTCAGACTGAGTCTACCATCATTATAGGTGATTACAACACTAGGCATAGGAATATTGGTAATTCGGTATTCTTGATCTATGTCTCAGTTTAAACGTCTTCCATAACGTCTGCGCCTCGTCAATAATGCCATATATGGCGCCTGGCCATATTAGCCACTGTAAGCACCGGAAGCTCAATCCTCCCCGGCTGAGTGTTCAAGCAGAACAGGCTGGCTGTCCCCATCTATCAACGAGACAATTTTTGTTGATCATGTGTCAGAATGGTACAGTTCCTTTGAGCTCTCTTCAGTTGAAGATTTTAACAATGAACTCACAGGTACTATCGAACAGTTTATAGAATCACTTGATCCATCGTCCAAGCCACGTAACCCAAATTAAATTGGTCATAGCAATTATACCTATTATAATGATTCTAAATTACGTGCACTAAAACGCACTGCCAGAAGAAGTAGACAAGCTTATAGAAGGACCCGCACTGCTGAAATGCTTAAGATCTTTCAAGCGGCTCTGGCTGAGGCCAGGGAACGTATGGAAGAGCTGAGGCAGACAGACTGGGAAACTTTTGTCAGTGGTCTCAATTCTCACACGCCACTAAGTCGGGCATGGAAGGATATCAGATCAAAGGGAAAAACGCTCCAGAGATCTCGCACCCTAGTACTCTGCACAGAATAAATGAGCTTGTTGATGCTTGGGCCACAACTTCCAGCATTGACAGTGTTCCTCTACTCACACAGAATGAATTAAATAAAAGATATGCTGATAGAGCAAGGCTCCTTGACTTCAAGCTTCATCAAGAGGATGACTGTGACATGCTTTTTACTGAATACAAACTAGACTGCTCTACATAAAGGCAAAGCTACACTCCCGGGGAGGATGGAGTTACTTACGGCATACTGCGTATGCTTCTGCTAGTTCCAGGGAATCCCTTTCTTGAATTGTATAATATGAGCTATGTCACTGGGGAGATTCCAAAGTCATGGATCAACAGCCTTATTATTCCCATTCCTAATCCTAACCAGCAGAGTACTCGTCGCCCAATCTCCCTCAATAGTTTACTCTGTAAGTGTCTTAAAGAGGATGGTTCTTAAGCATCTCCTTTACAGAATTAGTAACTTGTTGCTAATTCATGGCTTCCCAGATATATGGCTTCACGCATGGAAGGAGTGTACATCACTGTATTACCGCCTTCCTCACCCTGCATACTGATAGGTCATATACCACTTTCCTAGATCTTAAGTCAGCCTTTGACATTGCTAACCCACACGTCATTCTGAGCGAACTTGCTAAAATGAATGTTGGAGGATGGCTATTACGGTGGATAAGACGCTATCTACCCAACAGGAAGTGATCTGTACTGCTCCAAGGGCATAGGAGTGTAACTAGGGATTTTGAACTTGGCATTCCACAGGGAGATGTCCTTAGTCCAACTCTGTTCAATGTGTTAATCAATGCACTTCTATACTCAGTAACTAGGAGGCCCAGCGAACACATCATTAGCTATGCGGATGATATACTGATCCACACCAATGGGTATACCAACACCCAAAATGTTCTGAACTCTGTATTGCACACTTCAGTAACTAGGCTTATAATCATCTCAGTAGAGAAAACAAAGATCCTGAACCGACGCCCATTCAGACGGGGTGGGGCTGTTCGCAAGATGCAGCTACATGATGGCTCTCTGCTCGACTATGTAACCAGATTCAAATACCTTGGTCTTGAGGTTCCACTGTACCGCAATGTTGTAGCCAGACTGGGTCGCCAATGTAGAGAGAGGCTCCGTGCTCTCAAGACTGTGGCAGGCTACCATTCAAGCTATGGTGCAAATGTGAGAATTGGAAAAATGATGTATCTCTCATATATCAGATCTCTGATTGATTATGCTGCACCCATGCTTGTTCTAGTGCCTGAGAGAATGCTTGGAGGGCTGGAAAAGATGCAAAACGAAGTTATGAGGATAATCCTCGGATGTCCCCGTACAACTAAATTACTAAACATGAGGAAGGAACTGAATATTTCATGTGTAAGTGATCGTATCACTGAAATTAATGCTTTAATTAGTATCAAGATGATTAGCTTAACCCACCATAACCTCTGCACTGAAGCCCTCCAAGCCTTCTTCCTTGAAGATCAGCATCCCTTCAAATGGTTTACCAAAATCGCCACTGTGCTCAGAATGTATAATATTCATCACCTCTTCCAAGAGAGACAACAACGACACTTTCCTCCTCCATGGGAGATCACCCCTTTCCAAATTACTGTTCCCCTTTTCCCACCCAAGAAGCTGATTAAAGCATAAGCCTTGCTTCGACAAGAAGCAAAGTCCAATTCCTTAAACCAAATTGATGCTTTGGTCAGAGAGCGCTCCCTTTCCCAGATTATTTACACTGATGGATCCTTGCATCAGTCCCATGGTGCAGCTGGAAGTGCAGTTGTTGTGACAACGAGAGATGGTTCCTTCTCTCATGAGTGTGATAAGAATTGAATGATGATGGAGGCCCAAATAACTGGGCTTCCACTCTTCAAACAGAATTGGTTGCCATAATCCTTGCACTCGAGCACGTATTTGAATCCAAAGTAGACACTCTAATTGTAAGTGACTCCTTGTCATCATTGACTGCCCTCAGCTCCCAAAGGCATAACTGCGACGTGCATGTGTCTGAAGCTAGACACACAGATATAATGAAATAAACAATGATGGAGTCAGAGTTTGGCTCCTGTGGCTTCCTTCCCATATTGGTCATGATAGAACTGATGAGTTACCCAAGATGTTGGCTCATAAAGAGGGAATTGATTACCATCTTGGACTGTCTATGAGCAGCCTGAGGGCAGTAATATTCCGGGAACATCAACAAAATCTCGTAGACTTGAGGCAAAGTGAAATTCACACCAGTTCCTCCATCTATCATCATTCTATTATGTAGGATGTACCGCACGTCTATGGGTCATCCCATAAGGTTAGCAGACTTCTAGATGTTACCACTGCTAGGCTTAGGCTCGGCTACAAGTACCTCTGGAAGTTTGTAACATCTGCTGATGTAGATTTGACTAAATGTAAACTCTGTCAGCAGAACTATTCGCATACTTTGCATCATTATGTAATGGAATGTGAAAAAACGCAGAAATCAGAAATAACACCACCAATGGAGTCCAAGAAATGTGTAAGAACTTCATTCATAATGATGTACTGCCGGGAATCATAGTGAAGTATCCAAAATTTGCTTACTGTAGGTGCAGCCGTATGACTGACTTTACATGACTTGTAAATGTATTTTCATGACTGTAAGCTGCCGCCCAGTTGGGAGGGTGTGGAGCATGACTTGTAACTGTGTGACTCACCATAGATGTAATGTTCCTTGTATAGTGATTATTGTGAGCCTCTTGTTGAATCACTTGTGATACAAAAGATTATCTATGTGTATATCAATTTGTGTAAATGATTGTATATATATGTACATGTATATATAACATTAATAATTGTGTAACTAGCCTCAGAAGATTGCTACTTGCTTAGCTAAACAAACTCTGGGGTTCAGTTCCTGAACCGATTATGTGCCTCTGTAACCCTTTCCACCACCGCCCACGGGAAGGGCATGGGGTGCATAATAAAGAAAGAAATTAAAAAAAATATATTATTTACATGAATATTAATAATAATTGTTAATGTTTTTTTTCAATTTATTTCTTTATTATGCACCCCATGCCCATCCCGTGGGCAGTGGTGGAAAGGGTTACAGAGGCACATAAGAATATGACAAAATTTACAATGTGACTCGTCGGCTGGTAATAGGGAAGTGAAGTTACTATTGTGGCGTCAAGACGACAACTGACCTCCCCATCCTCTCCATCACCACACTATGAGCACGAAACCTGAATGTGGCTGGCTGTTCACGTGCTCTACACCCATTAATGTAGAAGCTGTCTAGTCAGATAAGGCTTAAAGTTTACATTGTAGTGTAGTATATCCTAGTATTAACACTTGTAGTAAATGTCTACCAATCGATTAATAGACTATATAATATAAAAACTCCAGCTTGTGAAGGAAACGATTTGTGGGCAATTAATGTCATACAGTCCACTTTAAATTCATACAGTCGCTATCGAAACAAATAAATTAACGTAAGAAATAAATCACTATATAAATTAAATATAAATTATAAATTAGAATTCATTAATATAAATTGTTAAATAAATCCCACGAGTCAGTTTTCCCAACCCCTTAACATAAAAAATGTATGTATATATATATATATATATATATATATATATATATATATATATATATATATATATATATATATATATATATATATATATATATATATATATATATATATACATATATATATATACATATATACAGTTGTCATACGTACTTGCTAAATATTGGATGCACAAACCCCAAATTATGCATCAATTTTACATATATAATCTTGTTCCTAGTGCACACAGCAGCAATATATCATCAGCTGCACACAACCTAATATCAAATGGCTCTCTTGAATAATATTACTATACATTACATTTTCGACAGTTAAAAGATGAACATTTCAGGCAGTCCAACATTTGTTATTTTTTTCCCCATTCAAATATATATATCCCCAAAACGTTCGCACTGATTTTGCTAGTTAAACAAAGTTTAGTTTGTCACAAGTAACGAAAATTTTAGGACTGGAACCATGACAGAAGATTTAAGAATTTAGCAATCGTGATTCGTTTCATTCGCACCACAGGGGGAAAAGTTTGAGCGCGAGGCAAGAGATACGGTGCGAAGGCGGCGGAGAAGCCACGTCCGCACGCCACCACGGTTGAATCAACACTAACCCGCTCCCGGCTCCCACACCCTCTCCAACATCATGCCAGCCTAACATGCCGCTTTAATATATGTAAAATTAATATATGTATATATATATATATGTCAGCTTCAATTAATATCTTGTTTCGAAATATAACTCTGGTTTGTGTAAACAAAATACGTTCGTAATTACATAAATGCATACTGAACTAGCGATGTAGTCATAATGGATTAGCGCTCTCTTGATAATGAACTAACAGGTAGCGACCGCTCGACAACTACTTAAATTTGTCGATTTGTTTATATTTTTGTTGTTGCTGGAGAGATTACTGGTGACACAACCTCCTTCTCCATCCGGGTTGAGGGACACCGATGTTACTGTGCCCCATCCGGCCCCGTGCCGGCCCACACCCTTCATCCAGTTTCTACGCTTAGCAACTGGAGTAGGGAGTCGATGACGTCCTTGATTTATTGCTAACATCTGTATTGACAAGATTAATAGACAAATTTGACCCTAATCGGAGTACTTGTATTAGGTCGTATTGTAGTGAGGATACTGCAGGTATTGACTACACACACGACTAAGACTCTTATATCAAACAATAAGTCTACTGTGTATTACACTACAATAGGTCAACTACAGATATTAACACCTATATATGCTTCTCTAGGGGGCTCTCTCCAACCCGTTTTCGCACTTTCGTATAGTCAACATTGACTTATTAAATAAGTGCATATGTGACATACTAATTTATTGTGAATATTTTAGTTTACCTTGAAAAGCTTCATAGAAAACACCGACCTTACCTAACCTTCTTAGTATGTTAAGATAAGCATCTTATTGTTTCGTAATTACAATTATTACTTAACCTATTATAGGTATAGGTTAAGTAATAATTGTAATTACGAAGCAATAAGATGCTTATCTTAACATACTAAGAAGGTTAGGTAAGGACGGTGTTTTCTATGAAGATTTTCAAGGTAAACTAAAATATTCACAATAAATAAGTATGCCACATATGCATTTATTTAATAAGTCAATATTGACTGTAAGAAAGTGCGAGAACGGGTTGCTCTCTCCCACCTCCCTTTTTCTTACTTCTCCTTCCTGCAATCTCCTCCCTCTCCGTCGCCTGCTCGCTTTCCACCTTTCTCCCCAATCATATCTTCCTCACCTGTTTCCTTACCTCTTTCTCTTCTGCATCCTCCCCCTGCCCTCTCTCTCTCATATCTCTCGCTCTCTCTCTCTCTCTCTCTCTCTCTCTCTCTCTCTCTCTCTCTCTCTCTCTCTCTCTCTCTCTCTCTCTCTCTCTCTCTCTCTCTCTCTCTCTCTCTCTCTGTCTCTCTGTCTCTCTCTCTCTGTCTCTCTGTCTCTCTGTCTCTCTCCTCTCTTCTCTCTCTCTCTCTCTCTCTCTCTCTCTCTCTCTCTCTCTCTCTCTCTCTCTCTCTCTCTCTCTCTCTCTCTCTCTCTCTCTCTCTCTCTCTCAAAATTAATATTAGTACTTTATTGTTTTCGGGTAAGCATGAGGAATGGGTATACAGTGCGATTACGCAAAACGAATTACCGGAAAAATAGGCAGATGGATCTACAATTTCCTGACTAACAGAACCCAATGTGTAATAGTCAACAAAATAAAATCCAGCCCATCAACCCTGAAGAACTCAGTCCCCCAGGGTACTGTGCTTGCTCCAGTACTTTTTCTCATCCTCATATCGGACATAGACAATAACACAACCTATAGCACTGTATCATCCTTTGCAGATGACACTAGGATTTTCATGAGAGTAGGCAACATAGAGGACACGGCAAACCTCCAGTCAGATGTAGATCAGGTCTTTCTATGGGCTACAGAAAATAATATGGTGTTTAACGAAGATAAGTTCCAGCTCATGCGCTATGGAAAAAATGAAAATATAAAAACGGAAACCACGTACAAAACTCAGGCAAATCATAACATAGAACGAAAAGGCAATGTAAAGGATCTGGGTGTACTCATGTCGGAAGACCTTACCTTTAAAGAACACAATAAAGTAGCCGTCACAACTGCAAGAAAAATGACAGGTTGGATAACAAGAACTTTTCACACTAGAGATGCTATATCGATGATGATACTTTTCAAAACGCTTGTCCTCTCTAGAGTGGAGTACTGCTGCACAATGACAGCCCCTTTCAAAGCTGAAGAAATTGCTGACCTGGAGAGCGTGCAGAGATCCTTTACTGCTAGAATCCACTCAGTAAAACATCTAAACTATTGGGATCGACTAAAGAGCCTAAACCTGTACTCCATTGAGCGCAGGCGGGAGAGATACATAATAATTTACACGTGGAAAATAATAGAGGGGCTGGTCCCAAACCTGCACACAGAAATAATATCACATGAGACCAGAAGACATAGCAGGATGTGCAGAATACCCCCGTTGAAAAGCAGAGGTGCAACAGGTACTCTGAGAGAGAACTCTATCAACATCAGAGGCCCAGACTGTTCAACACGTTTCCGCTACACATAAGGGGCATAACTGGAAATCCCCTCACAGTGTTCAAGAGAGAACTGGATAAGCACCTCCAAAGGATACCTGATCAATCAGACTGTGACTCATACGTCAGGCTGCGAGCAGCCGCGTCCAACAGCCTGGTTGATCAGTCCAGCAACCAGGAGGCCTGGTCGACGACCGGGCCCGCGGGGACGCTAAGTCCCGGAAGCACCTCAAAGTAACCTCAAGGTAAGGTAACACATCAAACTACGGAAAACACACTAAAATTTTATTTAAGAATTCATGAAAATCACAACAGGGTGTTATTGGTGCTGATATTTCTGAAGGTAAGGTACCTGGACCGACCCTGGCTGGCCTATGGCTCTCATATTACTACCGTGATTCAAACTGTAAATTTGGGAGAGTTTGGCTTCAAATGCCTCCCTCCCTCCTGTTCTCTTTCCTTATGATTCCCATTTTCTAATTCCCCTCCTATTCTTTCTCAATTCTGTTCTCTCTCCCATCTTTGGAGATGTTCTTTCTCTCGTTCCCTCTATCCCATTCGTTCTCTCTCTTCCATTCACTCTCTTTCATAACAAGTAAAGTGCACACCCAACAAACACAACGTTACCAAAACATTATATTTATGTTTGTTACTTCGAAGCAATGTTGTAGCAACGCTGTGATTGCGTTGTGTGTGATGAACAGCTGAGAGTCTTTGGTAGTGGGAAGAAGAGGTAATCCTACTTAAGGAGGGGCTTAGGGGTTATCTTCTTGAGGTTATCTTGAGATGATTTCAGGGATTAGCGTCCCCGCGGCCCGGTCCTCGATCACGCCTCCTTTTTGTTACACACAACCCAGGAAACACCTCGTGGCAACTGTCTAACTCCCAGGTATCTATTTAATACTAGGTGAACAGATACATTAGGGTGAAAGAAACTCTGCCCATTTGTTTCCGCCTCCACTGGGGATCGAACCCGGAACCTCAGGACTACGAATCCAGAGCGCTGTCCACTCTGCTGTCAGGCCGACCACAATTCCCTTGTGACACTCACCATGCAATTGCAAATCATAGAAAATTGTGTGAGGCTATAACTGCAAGCGTCTATAATTTCCAACGTTGGACAGACAAACAACCGGAACACTGACAATCTTAATTATAGATGTAAATTATACGTTTTACTGATTTTTTTTAAAATGAAACTTTCTATTGTTCATTGCCAACACAGATAGGGATGGATTTATAATAGATGTAGCAACAAAATAATAATATATGTGGACAATCAACTTCATGATAAATTATTAAGAATCTTCCAGTACATCAGATTCAATGAAATCTGGTATTGTGGACCATTTCTTGGCAGATGTAACTATGCCAAATCGAACTCATGCAATGACTACATCACACTGTCCGGTTCTGTGATGACTTGGTATATATATATATATATATATATATATATATATATATATATATATATATATATATATATATATATATATATATTTTGGTAGCAGTCTTTCCTGTAGACATATATTATTAAATATGACCGAAAAAGTACAACTATATTCTACCCACTTCAAGACTCCGCACCAATATAGAAGCATCAAGAAATATGGGACAATAGGCCCATGCAGTTACTTCCATTCTTCCCTTTAACTTACCTAATATTATACCCATTGTTTCGTGTTCTGTCTTGTGTTGAAAGTTTGTTTTCACCTCATCCAAAACTGTTGTAACATATCACCTCACCCAAATGCAGGTATAAAATGAAAGCTGTTTAAACTCTGTTTAGTGTTTGCAGGTTATAGTTGTGTGTGTGTAAACTAAAGTCTTTGAAAATGTAATAAGTTATTACGAAACGCGTTCAAGTGTCGCGTCAGACTAGAAATATAAATGAATTTTGGAGAATTGACTTTTCAATTACCATCAACAGTGAAAAGAAACATAAGAAATATTGAGAAATTCGTGTTAGAATTATTAATCTTACTTTTTTCGGTCATATTTAATATATATATATATATATATATATATATATATATATATATATATATATATATATATATATATATATATAAATATATATATATATATATATATATATATATATATATATATATATATATATATATATATATATATATATATATATATATATATATATATATATATATATATATATATATATATATAAAGTTTTCTTAGCTTTTTATACTGCAACTTTTCAGGTGTTGCAAATTTCGTAATTCTTGTAAATTATAAATAATCATATTAACTTTAAGGTTTTTAATAATTTCGTTAGGTTGTCTAGAGTCAGTTTGTATTTTGTTTCTCGCAAGCCTCAGTAGCCAATCGAATTACAAAATTATGTTTTTAAATTCCAACATGGAGTGGAATCCACATCAAATTTTATGCAAAATTTATCGTTGGCAAAGATAACTCTCCATTTAATATCATAAGATTATTCAGACATGAAGTGCGATGGTTATTTGAAGACTGCAGAACACTTCTAGTCACAAAGAAATATTCCATCGGCATTTAAATTGACCGGTATACTGCACCTTACTTTACAATGACAATCCTAAGGTGAGTTGAAAAAAAAAATATTCCAAAACGTTTTTCATCGTGCAGTGTTACAATCACTTCCCTGATCACGAACATATGATAAAAGCAAAGCAAAAACTTACTTTGGCTGCACTAAAGTGGAGAAGTTCTGTGACGTCACAGAAGCCTGGACGCTCATGTTGGAGACTCCAGAAGCCTGGACGCTCGTGCTGGAGACTCCAGAAGCCTGGACGCTCGTGCTGGAGACTCCAAAAGCCTGGATGCTCGTGCTGGAGACTCCTGAAGCCTGGACGCTCGTGCTGGAGACTCCTGAAGCCTGGACGCTCGTGCTGGAGACTCCTAAAGCCTGGACGCTCGTGCTGGAGACTCCAGAAGCCTGGATGCTCGTGCTGGAGACTCCAGAAGGCTGGACGCTAATGCTGGAGACTCCAGAAGCCTGGATGCTCGTGCTGGAGACTCCTGAAGCCTGGACGCTCGTGCTGGAGACTCCAGAAGCCTGGACGCTCGTGCTGGAGACTCCAGAAGCCTGGATGCTCGTGCTGGAGACTCCTGAAGCCTGGACGCTCGTACTGGAGACTCCAGAAGCCTGGACGCTCGTACTGGAGACTCCAGAAGTCTGGACGCTAGTGCTGGAGACTCCTGAAGCCTGGACGCTAGTGCTGGAGACTCCAGAAGCCTGGACGCTCGTGCTGGAGACTCCTGAAGCCTGGATGCTCGTGCTGGAGACTCCTGAAGCCTGGACGCTCATGTTGGAGACTCCTGAAGCCTGGACGCTCATGTTGGAGACTCCTGAAGCCTGGACGCTCATGTTGGAGACTCCTGAAGCCTGGACGCTCATGTTGGAGACTCCTGAAGCCTGGACGCTCGTACTGGAGACTCCTGAAGCCTGGACGCTCGTACTGGAGACTCCAGAAGTCTGGACGCTAGTGCTGGAGACTCCTGAAGTCTGGACGCTAGTGCTGGAGACTCCAGAAGTCTGGACGCTCGTGCTGGAGACTCCTGAAGCCTGGACGCTCGTACTGGAGACTCCTGAAGCCTGGACGCTCGTACTGGAGACTCCAGAAGTCTGGACGCTAGTGCTGGAGACTCCAGAAGTCTGGACGCTAGTGCTGGAGACTCCAGAAGTCTGGACGCTAGTGCTGGAGACTCCAGAAGCCTGGACGCTCGTGCTGGAGACTCCAAAAGTCTGGACGCTAGTGCTGGAGACTCCAGAAGCCTGGAAGCTAGTGCTGGAGACTCCAGAAGTCTGGACGCTAGTGCTGGAGACTCCAGAAGTCTGGACGCTCGTGCTGGAGACTCCTGAAGCCTGGACGCTCGTGCTGGAGACTCCAGAAGCCTAGACGCTAGTGCTGGAGACTCCAGAAGCCTGGACGCTAGTGCTGGAGACTCCAGAAGTCTGGACGCTAGTGCTGGAGACTCCAGAAGCCTGGACGCTAGTGCTGGAGACTCCAGAAGTCTGGACGCTCGTGCTGGAGACGTCAAAATCCGGTCGCTTCCGACTAAAGACTCGCCAGATGACAAAAAAAAATATTCCAGTTTTTACACAGTTCCAGTGTTTCCTTTTTTCCTGATCTTAAGCAGGTGGATGTTATATAAAACTTGTACATAGAAAAAACGTGCAAATTGTTCCAAGTAACAGTGGATGCACTAGTGACTCGTCACTAATATATCCACTAAAAATGTTTATTGTCACAATATTACCAGATAAATTTTCAGTTTACATCCCAAGTTTACACTATCAAACACCATATTTACACAAAACAGCACAATCACAACCTCACGAGCGTTAGTCAACGGCACTCGGGGTAATTATGCGCTCAACACCCGAGGTACACTCGGGGTAATTGTGTACTCAACACCCGAGGTACACTCAGGGTAATTATGCGCTCAACACCTGAGGTACACTCAGACCTTCACACACATGTTTACCCTCATCACGTGTTCCTGCGCTTGTCATGTAACACACTTGTGTAGTACACCGGTGTTGTAACCCAGTGATGTTACCTGAGTGTAGTTACCTGAGTGTTGTTACCTGAGTGTTGTTACCTGAGTGTAGTTACCTGAGTGTTGTTACCTGAGTGTTGTTACCTGAGTGTAGTTACCTGAGTGTTGTTACCTGAGTGTAGTTACCTGAGTGTTGTTACCTGAGTGTTGTTACCTGAGTGTTGTTACCTGAGAGTAGTTACCTGAGAGTAGTTACCTGAGTGTAGTTACCTGAGTGTAGTTACCTGAGTGCAGTTACCTGAGAGTAGTTACCTGAGTGTAGTTACCTGAGAGTAGTTACCTGAGAGTAGTTACCTGAGTGTAGTTACCTGAGAATAGTTACCTGAGAGTAGTTACCTGAGTGTAGTTACCTGAGAGTAGCTACCTGAGAGTAGCTACCTGAGTGTTGTTACCTGAGTGTAGTTACCTGAGTGTAGTTACCTGAGTGTTGTTACCTGAGTGTTGTTACCTGAGTGTAGTTACCTGAGTGTAGTTACCCGAGTGTAGTTACCTGAGTGTTGTTACCTGAGTGTAGTTACCCGAGTGTTGTTACCTGAGTGTTGTTACCTGAGTGTAGTTACCTGAGTGTAGTTACCCGAGTGTTGTTACCTGAGTGTAGTTACATGAGTGTAGTTACCTGAGAGTAGTTACCTGAGAGTAGTTACCTGAGTGTAGTTACCTGAGAGTAGTTACCTGAGAGTAGTTACCTGAGTGTAGTTACCTGAGAATAGTTACCTGAGAGTAGTTACCTGAGTGTAGTTACCTGAGAGTAGCTACCTGAGAGTAGTTACCTGAGTGTAGTTACCTGAGAGTAGTTACCTGAGTGTAGTTACCCGAGTGTTGTTACCAGAGTGTAGTTACCCGAGTGTAGTTACCTGAGTGTAGTTACCCGAGTGTAGTTGCCTGAGTGTAGTTACCCGAGTGTAGTTACCCGAGTGTTGTTACCAGAGTGTAGTTACCTGAGTGTAGTTACCTGAGTGTAGTTACCTGAGAGTAGTTACCTGAGTGTAGTTACCAGAGTGTTGTTACCTGAGTGTTGTTACCTGAGTGTAGTTACCTGAGTGTTGTTACCTGAGATTAGTTACCTGAGTGTAGTTACCTGAGTGTAGTTACCTGAATGTTGTTACCTGAGTGTAGTTACCTGAGTGTAGTTACCTGAGTGTAGTTACCTGAGTGTAGTTACCTGAGTGTTGTTACCTGAGAGTAGTTACCTGAGTGTAGTTACCTGAGTGTAGTTACCTGAGTGTAGTTACCTGAGAGTAGTTACCTGAGTGTTGTTACCTGAGAGTAGTTACCTGAGTGTAGTTACCTGAGTGTTGTTACCTGAGTGTAGTTACCTGAGTGTAGTTACCTGAGTGTAGTTACCTGAGTGTAGTTACCTGAGTGTAGTTACCCGAGTGTAGTTACCTGAGCGTAGTTACCTGAGTGTAGTTACCCGAGTGTAGTTACCTGAGTGTTGTTACCTGAGTGTTGTTACCTGAGAGTAGTTACCTGAGTGTTGTTACCTGAGAGTAGTTACCTGAGTGTAGTTACCTGAGTGTAGTTACCTGAGTGTAGTTACCTGAGTGTAGTTACCTGAGTGTTGTTGCCTGAGAGTAGTTACCTGAGTGTAGTTACCTGAGAGTAGTTACCTGAGTGTTGTTACCTGAGTGTAGTTACCTGAGTGTAGTTACCTGAGTGTTGTTGCCTGAGAGTAGTTACCTGAGTGTAGTTACCTGAGAGTAGTTACCTGAGTGTAGTTACCTGAGTGTTGTTACCTGAGTGTAGTTACTTGAGAGTAGTTACCTGAGTGTTGTTACCTGAGTGTAGTTACCTGAGTGTAGTTACCTGAGTGTAGTTACCTGAGTGTTGTTACCTGAGTGTTGTTACCTGAGAGTAGTTACCTGAGTGTTGTTACCTGAATGTTGTTACCTGAGTGTAGTTACCTGAGTGTAGTTACCTGAGTGTAGTTACCTGAGTGTTGTTACCTGAGTGTAGTTACTTGAGAGTAGTTACCTGAGTGTATTTACCTGAGTGTTGTTACCTGAGTGTAGTTACCTGAGTGTTGTTACCTGAGAGTAGTTACCGTAGAGTAGTTACTTGAGAGTAGTTACCTGAGTGTAGTTACCTGAGTGTAGTTACCTGAGTGTAGTTACCTGAGTGTAGTTACCTGAGTGTAGTTACCTGAATGTAGTTACCTGAGTGCAGTTACCTGAGTGTTGTTACCTGAGTGTAGTTACCTGAGTGTAGTTACCTGAGTGTTGTTACCTGAGTGTTGTTACCTGAGTGTTGTTACCTGAGAGTAGTTACCTGAGTGTTGTTACCTGAATGTTGTTACCTGAGTGTAGTTACCTGAGTGTAGTTACCTGAGTGTAGTTACCTGAGTGTTGTTACCTGGGTGTTGTTACCTGAGTGTTGTTACTTGAGTGTTGTTACCTGAGTGTAGTTACCTGAGTGTAGTTACCTGAGTGTAGTTACCTGAGTGTAGTTACCTGAGTGTAGTTACCTGAGTGTTGTTACCTGAGTGTTGTTACCTGAGTGTTGTTACCTGAGAGTAGTTACCTGAGTGTTGTTACCTGAGTGTTGTTACCTGAGTGTAGTTACCTGAGTGTTGTTACCTGAGTGTAGTTACCTGAGTGTTGTTACCTGAGTGTTGTTACCTGAGTGTTGTTACCTGAGAGTAGTTACCTGAGAGTAGTTACCTGAGTGTAGTTACCTGAGTGTAGTTACCTGAGTGCAGTTACCTGAGTGTTGTTACCTGAGTGTAGTTACCTGAGTGTAGTTACCTGAGTGTTGTTACCTGAGTGTTGTTACCTGAGTGTTGTTACCTGAGAGTAGTTACCTGAGTGTTGTTACCTGAATGTTGTTACCTGAGTGTAGTTACCTGAGTGTAGTTACCTGAGTGTAGTTACCTGAGTGTTGTTACCTGGGTGTTGTTACCTGAGTGTTGTTACTTGAGTGTTGTTACCTGAGTGTAGTTACCTGAGTGTAGTTACCTGAGTGTAGTTACCTGAGTGTTGTTACCTGAGTGTTGTTACCTGAGTGTTGTTACCTGAGTGTAGTTAGCTGAGTGTTGTTACCTGAGTGTTGTTACCTGAGAGTAGTTACCTGAGTGTAGTTACCTGAGTGTTGTTACCTGAGTGTTGTTACCTGAGTGTTGTTACCTGAGTGTTGTTACCTGAGAGTAGTTACCTGAGTGTTGTTACCTGAGTGTAGTTACCTGAGTGTTGTTACCTGAGAGTAGTTACCTGAGTGTTGTTACCTGAGTGTAGTTACCTGAGTGTTGTTACCTGAGTGTAGTTACCTGAGTGTAGTTACCTGAGTGTAGTTACCTGAGTGTTGTTACCTGAGTGTAGTTACCTGAGTGTAGTTACCCGAGTGTAGTTACCTGAGTGTTGTTACCTGAGTGTTGTTACCTGAGAGTAGTTACCTGAGTGTTGTTACCTGAGTGTAGTTACCTGAGTGTAGTTACCTGAGTGTAGTTACCTGAGTGTAGTTACCTGAGTGTAGTTACCCGAGTGTAGTTACCTGAGTGTAGTTACCTGAGTGTTGTTACCTGAGTGTAGTTACCCGAGTGTAGTTACCCGAGTGTAGTTACCCGAGTGTTGTTACCTGAGTGTAGTTACCTGAGTGTAGTTACCTGAGTGTTGTTACCTGAGTGTAGTTACCTGAATGTAGTTACCTGAGTGTTGTTACCTGAGTGTTGTTACCTGAGTGTAGTTACCTGAGTGTAGTTACCTGAGTGTAGTTACCTGAGTGTTGTTACCTGAGAGTAGCTACCTGAGTGTTGTTACCTGAGTGTAGTTACCTGAGTGTAGTTACCTGAGTGTAGTTACCTGAGTGTTGTTACCTGAGAGTAGCTACCTGAGTGTTGTTACCTGAGTGTAGTTACCTGAGTGTAGTTACCTGAGTGTAGTTACCTGAGTGTAGTTACCTGAGTGTCGGGAGCAGCGAGAGACATTGCTGCCTCACAAACTCTCCTCACCGCTCTACCTTCCAGGTCAAACTTCACAAGTAATTGTGACAAGACTGACTGTACGGATTGGCGGTTTCTTGCCCAATTTCACATAAACACGTGTTGGAATACCTTCGCACTAATACGTCCACAGGGAAGAAACTCTAGCTCTTGGGCCACTGCACAGTTTTCCACACCACCAACCATCATGTCACATTTCTCTACCAATCTCATATATACATTATTGGCCATAACACAATTTCGTTTATAAAATTTACCTCCAACTTGCGAAGTTCACTTTGCCTTTGTCATCTATTTCACCAGTGTGAATCATTGGCAACATATTCATTTTGTGTCTATCTTTCGAACGCACTGGTCAAATTTTCGTTTTTCTGACCTGAAAATCACCCGCTGAAATAGCTGTACCAAATACAGCTATTTGTACCAAATAGAGCTACTTGTACCGTCATTTCTCTCCAGTGTGGCTTTACTGTACCACAGACTCGAGTCTTATGGTTAAGCTGGAACACGTATAATAATTGTTAGTGTACAAAATGTTCATTAGTGGTTCCATGAGCGTGTTTACCTCACTGCCAGGATAACCATAAGGATCTTTACCGCACTGTTGACACAACGAACCTTCGCCTGCAGGCAACATAGAGGACACGGCGAACCTCCAGTCAGATGTAGATCAGGTCTTTTTATGGGCTACAGAAAATAATATGGTGTTTAACGAAGATAAGTTCCAGCTCATGCGCTATGGAAAAAATGAAAATATAAAAACGGAAACCACGTACAAAACTCAGACAAATCATAACATAGAACGAAAAGGCAATGTAAAGGATCTGGGTGTACTCATGTCGGAAGACCTTACCTTTAAAGAACACAATAAAGTAGCCGTCACAACTGCAAGAAAAATGACAGGTTGGATAACAAGAACTTTTCACACTAGAGATGCTATACCGATGATGATACTTTTCAAAACGCTTGTGCTCTCTAGAGTGGAGTACTGCTGCACAATGACAGCACCTTTCAAAGCTGGAGAAATTACTGACCTGGAGAGCGTGCAGAGATCCTTTACTGCTAGAATCCACTCAGTAAAACATCTAAACTATTGGGACCGACTAAAGAGCCTAAAACTGTACTCCCTTGAGCGCAGGCGGGAGAGGTACATAATAATTTACACGTGGAAAATATTAGAGGGGCTGGTCCCAAACCTGCACACAGAAATAACATCACATGAGACCAGAAGACATGGCAGGATGTGCAGAATACCCCCGTTGAAAAACAGAGGTGCAACAGGTACTCTGAGAGAGAACTCTATCAACATCAGAGGTCCGAGACTGTTCAACACGCTTCCACTACACATAAGGGGCATAACTGGCCGACCACTCACAGTGTTCAAGAGAGAACTGGATAAGCACCTCCAAAGGATACCTGATCAACCAGGCTGTGACTCATACGTCAGGCTGCGAGCAGCCGCGTCCAACAGCCTGGTTGATCAGTCCGGCAACCAGGAGGCCTGGTCGACGACCGGGCCGCGGGGACGCTAAGCCCTGGAAGCACCTCAAGGTAACCTCAAGGTAAGGTGGCCACACCACTACAAGAACCGCTCACACTAGGTTCATCCATACTACTTGTATCAGATCCAATGTCACAGAAGCCAGATAGAGGGTCATCCCCTACATTGTTACATCGATCAGGAACGGCAGATGGCATAGGTGGTGATAATAATAATAATCACTGTGGCAGTGATTATTAGTATATCACTGTATGGACGTCATCAATGTCCGTATCCGATCGTTGTGTTAGGTCTTAATACGGTTTTGGGTCGTCAGCATCACTATTAGGGTCCCCTCTAAACAGTATGTCACGTATTTCATCCTCAGAGCGTGAGTTTTCAGCCACGCGACCCATTAGTGCCTGGAGGCGCGTGTGTCAGCCTTGGTAGCTTACTTGAAATTGAGCCTACTCTCGCCCGTGTTGGGAATTTTGTGAAGATAACGGACATACACTGAAGGCCTCGGGGCCACAATATGCTACCAAAGTTACTGCACACGAATCTTGAATCTTAAGTGATATCAACAAACTTCAAAAGGTATCCGGCACACCACCCATCGAGCACCTTAAGGCGACATGTGCAGTACTTGATATAAGGTATTCAATAGATAAGAGCCCAACAGCTCAGTTTGTCTAGTACTTGCCTGGATATACAATTATGGCACTCAAACATTCCAATTCCAAGGACAAAGGCAGTTAAGGAGTGGAAGGCTGGGAGAAGGATGTGGAAAGCTTGTGCAGGGAACAGGATACGAGTCAGAGGAGGGAAGTGCAGCTTGGAGGCCTAATTACTGTCGATTTACGACTAGGCAGTGATAATATTAGGCGTTTTTGTTGTCCATTTGCTTCCATGGGCGTCTCACAATGGCTCGGATCTCAAGCAGCTGGGTGGAGTTTAGTTACGTCGTCAGACGGGCTTATACTTCCTAGGACATCATCTTCTCTTTGGTGAGCTTCTTCTTGTTCGTCTGGCTTCGCGTAGACACGGCGGCGCTGTTTGCAGCAGAGGACTGGAGTAAGAAGTCTTCCGGGCTGTTGGGGTGAAGGTGTTATTGGGGAGATGTCGCTCTCACAGAGACGTCTTCGCCATATGAGTCAGACGGGTTGTCTGCGTCCGGTGCAGAGTGGGTTGTAGGTGCAGGTTGTGCTCCACAACCCCAGGCGTTGTGGAGCCGGGGGTTGCGGGTAAATTTGGATTCGGGTCGCAGGTTGTTTCGCTGGCGGTGGCTGATCGTGAGTCGACGCCTGCTAGCACAGGGGTGGTTGGTGTTGTAGATGGCGAGCTGGTCATTGTTGCGCAGGGGCCTCCTCGAGTTCCAACTGGAAAGTTGGGAGACGCAGGGCCCGTTGCTGGTGTTGGTGGGGTCAGCACTGCCTCAGGAACACTTATCCCAGTTAAGGCATTTGTGGCATACAGGGTGTTGAGGGGTCTAACACACAAGCGGTTGTCGGTCCCGGCGATCCGTTCTGAGAGGAGCATTAGGGCGGGTATGACGCCGTCGTTTGGAGAGATGACAGGGTGTGCGGGAGATGGTCAAAGCGGCGGGCCCCCAGGGTGCCGGTTGGGATAGTTGCAAGGAGAGGCCGATGCCTGGAAACACAGGGAAGGTGCCTGGACTGCCGATGTGCTCAGCTGTGGGAGAGCTGGGGCTGGCTGAGGCGGTGGCAGGGGTAGTGGGTGTCGCTGAGATCATCATCTGTGCGATTGCGTCCTGTGTGCGAGGGCAGTGATATGAGATCGCGGTGTGGTCTTCCTTACAAAGATGGCAGCATTTGGTGTCAGCCTTGCAGGTCGTGTAGTAGTGATTTGTAGCGCAAATACTGCACTTGACGACGCGTTGTGTGCATTTAGCGGTTGTGGGTATATGCGTAGCACTTGAAGCATTGTCGTGGAGTGTAACCGTTCCTTCTTCACCTGGCCTGGTAAAATCTTGATGGCAAAGCACTTAAGCCTTTGTGAAATGGCAAGGCCTGTCTCGATTGTGGTGATGGTAAGTTTCATGGCCGTTCGGGGATCGTTGGCAATTTTCTTCAAGATAGTCATATCGGTCGTCAGAACTGAAGAGTTTTCGGAGACGATGGTGTCCAGGATGTCGTCGACCTTGTGTTCGGTGGTCCAAGTGGTCGTTCTTCTGATGAAAACTGTTCTCTCGGCTAGGAAGCTTCGCGGAAATAGTGAGGCAGAGGAGCGCTGCTCGTAGCGTGCGCCGGGTAGGTAGTAGATACAGTAAGTTGAGGTCCGCTTTTTGGGGATAGTAAAGAGCAACCTTTTCTCCCTCTTGGCAGATATCAATGGTTCGAAATAATTGATTTCTTCGTGAATGTCTGGTTGTCCAGTGAGTGAACCTTCACTTTGTACAGCATAGTAGGGGTGGCAATGTGTTATGTATGCTATAGCGGATGACTGCTTCTGGATGTTACCCCTTCAACAGGTCGCAGTTGCGTTGGAAGTCGTGTAGAGTGGCTCGAGCTTGCTGGTGCTCTACCCGACAATGCTCGCTACATAAGGAGGCTCCTCCATCTTCTCCCGAGTATGTACAGGATGAGAGTGGGGCTGACCTCCTAGTGCAATGCGCCTTGCCGACTATCACACGATTGGTCACTGTGGTCTGTGAGAGCGGACACGTCTTTGCCAGTGGCCAGCGAACAGAAGAATCATCCACTCGAGCCTACAGTATTTAATTTGCTTTATTTTTTGCATGTGATTAACCTCGTCATGTGCTTAATTGCACAGAACCATCAGTAAAGGCATTTAATTCACTTGATTTGGGAATTTGGTGAAGACTTTAAATAACTTTTAGTGTTATACATCTCATGGTTTCAATGTTATGGGTTTGTTTTAAACTGGTAGGTGTATAAATGTATAGAGTGTTGCACATCTTTCCACGGGGGAAATGTAGTTAATAATTTTACCAGGATGAAGAGAGAGATTCGTTTTCATAAGATTATTGGCATAACTGAGACACACACATTCTGTAATTCTTCGTGGAGGATTGAGGGAACAGTGATAATTGTTTAGAATGGATCTCAATGTTATGTTAATAGTGCTTAGGAGGGCAACATTACTTTTCCCAATTTTTATCATCAAAGACACTATTAAGCAAAACCATTCCCTCAAAAATATTACAGTTCCTTTCTAATGCTGACAGCTATTGAAGCGCCCAGGATGATGTGCTCGGCAGCATTTTAAACTACATCTACGCCTGCGTAACTGTTCAGGAGAAATATTAACAAGATATAAGGCATGATGGTTAACTACTGATTGCCCGAAGGCAATATGATAAAAATACAGGACATATTTTAGGCTAATGCCAACCCATTTCCCTACAAGAGTTTTCTGAAATTTTAGTAGCTCAAGATGCTTTTTTTTTTGGCGAAGGTTGCTGATGAGATCTGCACCATCGACCTTGATCCAAGATATTTATAAGACTCGCACGCCTTCCCGGGCAATCCAGTATTACAAACAAAACACACATCAGAAGATGGGGATGCGATGACGTTTCGGTCCGTCCTGGACCAATATCAAGTCGTGTCCAGTACGGACAGAACCATCAGTTCGTGTCCGTCCGTGCCCGTGGCCATAGTCGAAACGTCGTCGTTTCGATCTTCAGCCCCGTTATTGTGACTCATCATCAACTTCATTGATATTATAGTTATCAGCGTGAAGAGAAAGGGAGCAAAAAAGCTCTGTTTATCAGCAGAAACAAAAATACACTGATTATCAAATCCGTCGATTTGTTGCGTCCCGACACCTCCCCTTCAAGGTGGTGCATCATAATATCTCCCCCTTCAAGGTGGTGCATCATAATATCTCCCCCTTCAAGCTGACGCCTCACTTTTTCAAGCTGGTGTTCCATGCTACTTCCTCACCAAGCTGGTGCGTCCCTTCTGTGGTCACTTTTGTGGTCCCTTCTGTGGTCCCCTCTGTGGTCTCCTCTGTGGTCCCCACTGTGGTCTCCTCTGTGGTCTCCTCTGTGGTCTCCTCTGTGGTCCCCTCTGTGTTCTCCTCTGTGGTCTCCTCTGTGGTCCCCTCTGTGGTCCCCTTTGTGGTCTCCTTTGTGGTCCTCTCTGTGGTCCCCTCTGTGGTCTCCTCTGTGGTCCCCTCTGTGGTCCCCTCTGTGGTCTCCTCTGTGGTCTCCTCTGGTCCCCTGTGTGGTCCTCTCTGTGGTCCCCTTTGTGGTCCCCTCTGTGGTCCTCTCTGTGGTCCCCTCTGTGGTCTCCTCTGTGGTCTCCTCTGGTCCCCTGTGTGGTCCCCTCTGTGGTCTCCTCTGTGGTCTCCTCTGTGGCCCCTTTGCGGTCCTCTTTGTGGTCCCATCTGCACTTCTTTCTGTGGTTCAATGAATGGTTTTCTATGTGGATCCTGTGGTTCCGTCTGTGGATCCTTCTCCAGTTGGCTGTGTGGTGTATCCTGGCGTATCCAGAACCCAGGCGAATCCTGGCGTAGGTGATACCCTACAGTATCCTCCAGTATCGAGGCGTATACTCGAGGACGTGATGTTCACAGGACGTGATGTTCATTGGACGTGATGTTTACTGGACGTGATGTTCACTAGACGTGATGTTCACTGGACATGATGCTTACTGAGCGTGATGTTCATTGGACGTGATGTTTAATGGACGTGATGCTCACTGGACGTGATGCTCACTGGACGTGATGCTCACTGGACGTGATGCTCACTGGACGTGATGCTCACTGGACGTGATGCTCACTGGACGTGATGCTCACTGGACGTGATGCTCACTGAACGTGATGTTCACTGGACGTGATGCTCACAGGACGTGATGCTTACTGGACGTGATGTTCACTGGACGTGATGCTCACTGGGCGTGATGCTCACTGGACGTGATGCTCACAGGACGTGATGCTCACAGGACGTGATGCTCACAGGACGTGATGCTTACTGGACGTGATGTTCACTGGACGTGATGCTCACTGGACGTGATGCTCACTGGACGTGATGCTCACTGGACGTGATGCTTACTGGAGGTGATGTTCACTGGACGTGATGTTCACTGGACGTGATGCTCACTGGACGTGATGCTCACTGGACGTGATGTTCACTGGACGTGATGCTCACTGGGCGTGATGTTCACTGGACGTGATGCTCACTGGGCGTGATATTCACTGGACGTGATGCTCACTGGACGTGATGCTCACTGGACGTGATGCTCACTGGACGTGATGCTCACTGGGCGTGATATTCACTGGGCGTGATGCTCACTGGACGTGATATTCACTGGACGTGATGCTCACTGGACGTGATGCTCACTGGACATGATGCTCACTGGACGTGATGCTCACTGGACGTGATGCTCACTGGGCGTGATGTTCACTGGACGTGATGCTCACTGGACGTGATGCTCACTGGACGTGATGCTCACTGGGCGTGATGCTCACTGGACGTGATATTCACTGGACGTGATGCTCACTGGACGTGATGCTCACTGGACGTGATGCTCACTGGACGTGATGCTCACTGGACGTGATGCTCACTGGGCGTGATGTTCACTGGACGTGATGCTCACTGGGCGTGATGCTCACTGGACGTGATGCTCACTGGACGTGATGTTCACTGGACGTGATGCTCACTGGGCGTGATGTTCACTGGACGTGATGCTCACTGGACGTGATGCTCACTGGACGTGATGCTCACTGGACGTGATGCTCACTGGGCGTGATGTTCACTGGACGTGATGTCCAATGGACGTAATGTTCACTGGTTGTGATGTCCACTGATCGTAATGTACTCACCTAATGGTACTCACCTAATTGTGCTTGCGGGGGTTGAGCTTTGGCTCTTTGGTCCCGCCTCTCAACTGTCAATCAATTGGCGAACAAATTCCTGAGCCTACTGGGGTCTATCATATCTACATTTGAAACTGTGTATGGAGTCAGCCTCCACCACATCACTTCCTAATGCATTCCATTTATTAACTACTCTGACACTGAAAAAATTCTTTCTAACGTGTCTGTGACTCATCTGGGTACTAAGTTTCCACCTGTGTCCCCTTGTTCGTGTCCCCACCCGTGCTGAAGAGTTTGACTTTGTCTACCCTGTCAATTCCCCTGAGAATTTTGTAGGTAGTTATCATGTCTCCCTTTACTCTTCTGTTTTCCAAGGATGTGAGGTTCAGCTCCTTTAGCCTTTCCTCGTAGCTCATTCCTCTCGGTTCCGGGACGAGCCTGGTGGCATACCGCTGAATCTTCTCTAACTTTGTCTTTGTTTAACTAGGTATGAACTCCAGGCTGGAGCTGCATACTCCAGGATTAGTCTTACATAAGTGGTATACAGGGTCCTGAACGATTCCTTACACAAGTTTCTAAGGGCAGTTCTTATGTTGGCCAGTCTAGCATATGCCGCTGATGATATTCTTTTGATGTGGGCCTCTGGGGACAGGTTCGGTGTGATATCAACCCCAAGATCTTTCTCTCTATTTGACTCTTGCAGGATTTCACCTCCCAGATGATACCTTGTGTTCAGCCTTCTGTTCCCTTCGCCTAATTTCATTACCTTACACTTTCCTGAGTTGAACTTTAGCAGCCATTTTCTAGACCATTCCTACAGTTTGTCCAGGTCATCCTGTAGTCTCTGTCTATCTTCATCCGTCGTGGTTCTTTTCATAATTTTTGCATCATCAGCAAACATTGTGAGGAACGAGTCTATACCCTCTGGAAGATCGTTTACATATATTAGAAACAGGATGGGTCCAAGTTCTGAGCCCTGTGGGATTCCGCTGGTAACATCTCGCCACTCTGATGTCTCCCCCCTCACCGTTACTCGCTGTTTCCTGTTGCTTAAGTATTCCCTTATCCACTGGAGCACATTCCCTTTTACTCCTGCCTGTTGCTCCAACTTTTTTAACAGTCTTTTATGGGGTACTGTGTCAAAGGCTTTTTGGCAGTCCAGGAAAATGCAGTCGGCCCACCCTTCTCTTTCCTGCCTAATTTTTGTTGCCTGGTCATAGAAATCAATTAAACCTCTGAGGCACGATTTACCATCCCTGAACCCATGTTGGTGGTGCATTACAAAGTTATTTCCCCCCAGGTGCTCGACGAGCCTTTTCCTCACGATCTTCTCCATCACCTTGCATGGTATACAAGTTAGGGAAACTGGCCTGTAGTTCAGTGCCTCTTGCCTGTCACCCTTCTTGTATATTGGGACTACGTTAGCTGTCTTCCAACTTTCTGCTAAGTCTCCTGTTTCCAGTGACCTGTTATACACCATAGAGAGTGGCACACTTAGTGCTTCTGCACCTTCCTTTAGTATCCATGGTGAGATTCTGTCAGGCCCAACAACCTTTGTCACATCCAGCTCCAGCAGACACCTTTTGACCTCATCACTGGTGAGGTCAAATTCCTCCAAGGTTGCTTGGTTTGCCTCCTCCTCATTTAGTACAGGGGCTTCTCCTTGTTCTATTGTGAAAACCTCCTGTAATCTCTTGTTGAGTTCTTCACACACCTCATTGTCCTTCTATGTGTATCTGTTCTCCCCTTTTCGCAGTTTCATCACTTGTTCCTTCATTGCTGTTTTCCTCCTGATGTGGCTGTGGAGGAGCTTTGGTTGGATCTTGGCTTTACTCCCTATGTCATTTTCAAACTGTCTCTCTGCTTCCCTCCTCACTCTGAGGTACTCATTTCTGGCCCTCTGGTATCTCTCCCTGCTCTCCGGTGTTCTGTTAATTCTGTAGTTTCTCCATGTTCTTTTACTCAGTTGCTTCGCTATCTTGCATTCCTGATTGAGCCATGGGTTTTTCTGTTGTTTTTCGTTTTTCTCCTTTTGGACGGGGATAAACCTGTCTGGAGCTTCCTGACACTTCTGGGTGACAAAAACCATCATGTCCTGCACATTCTTGTCTCTAAATTCTGTTTCCCATGGTATTCCCTGAGGAAGTTCCTCATCTCGTCATATTTTCCTCTTCGGTAATTTAGTCTTTTCCATCCAATCCCTTCCTTGGATAGGTTATCCCTACCTCCACCAAGTACTCAAAAGTCAGTACACTGTGGTCACTCATTCCTATGGGGGCTTCAACTTTGACTTCCCTTATTTCTGACTCATTCAGGGTGAATATCAAGTCGAGTCTAGCTGGTTCATCATTGCCTCTCACTCTTGTGGGTTCCTGTCCACTGATCGTGATGTTTACTGGACGTGATGTTTACTGGACGTGATGTCCACTGGACGGGATGTTCACTGGTCGTGATGTTCCCTGTTTGTGATGTCCAATGATCGTGATGTCCACTGGTCACTATGTTCACTGGTCGTAATGTCCACTGGTCACTATGTTCACTGGTCGTAATGCCCATTGGTCGTGATGTCCCTTGGTCGTGATTTCCACTAGACGTGATGTTCACTGGTCGTGATTTCCATTGGACGTGATGTTCACTGGTTATGATTTCCATTGGACGTAATGTTCACTGGTCGTAATGTCCATTTGTCGTGATGTCCCTTGGTCGTGATTTCCACTAGACATGATGTTCACTGGTAGTGATGTCCACTGGACGTAATGTTCACTGGTCGTGATGTCTGCTGGACATGATGTTCACTGGTAGTGATGTCCACTGGACGTAATGTTCACTGGTCGTGATGTCTGCTGGACATGATGTTCACTGGTCGTGATGTTCACTGGTTGTGATATCTACTGGACGTGATTTTCACTGGTCGTGATGTCCACTGGACGTGATATCGACCTATAAAGAAAGATGTCCTTATGGGAGAGGAGAGGTGAAGGGGTTGAAGAAGAGGCGTCAACCCGCGGTCATGAAGAGGAGCGAGAAGTAGAGCTTGACCCAGCTTCAAGACATTGATTATAAGCTTAGTGGGACCCTTCAGGATTGGACTAAATACAGAATGATAGGCTCAAGGGGTCGAATTACTCCTTTTGAAATATCAATTCATTTTGATTTAATATTAACACATGAAGCTAGTTTTTGCTTAACTATTAACTGGTACAAATTAGACTTTTTGTCTACCATATGAACAATGGTGTAAAATTTTAACTTTAGCGAACACAAAATACGAACACGGTTTGAACAGTGAAATGTTTTTTGACAAAAGTTCATTCAGGAGCATATGAATCTGTCATATAATTCGGTTCGTCATATTTACATGACCAAAATAAAGGTTGGCTTATCGTTAGTCCTGCGTTGCTTGAAATCGGTATTGGGTCACTATATTGACAGGTTACTAAATTGACAGTGGGTCACTATATTGACAGGTTAGTAAATTGACAGTGGGTCACTATATTGACGTAGGTCACTTTATTAGCTGTGGATCACTATATTGACAGTGGGTCACTATATTGACAGTGGGTCACTTTATTAGTAGTGGATCAGCATTTTGACAGAGGGTCATTATAGACATGGGGGTGTCACTGTATTGACTGAGTCGCAATATTGACAATGTGCGACTATATACTGAAAGCGGGTAACTGTATCAGTAACAGTAGGCCAACCTACTGAGCTTGGATCATTCTGCTGACAGTGATACACTACATCGAAAGTGAGTCTCTATGTTTACAAAGGATCACTATATTGACAGAGGGTCACTATTTGCTGCATAGCCACATCCGAAGGAAAACAACAATTAAGGAACAAGTAATGAATCTGAAGATAGGGGCATATAGAAGTAAGTAATTATCAAAGAAGGCACCAAGCCGGGAAGGCTATGTAGCACCATCAAATGTGCGGAATAATCAGAGTGTATGGCCAATACGCAGCCTAGCCAGAGCTATTTCCCATCGCTGGTTACGGTGGTAAGAGGGAGGCCTCAGGGACATACTACTCTTAAGAGTACGCAGTTTGTTACCAGTAACAGAAGACCAACAACCTTGCCAACGGGTAAGGATGGAGGAATGAATAACTGGATAAAAGTTGGAATAAGGAATACCTTTACAAGAGATGGGACAAGTGCGGATAGCTTCCTTAGCGCCACGTCCGCACGCTCATTTGAAGAGACACCAATATGGCTGGGAACCCAGCAAAACTCTACTGTCTTAAATCTACTGTAGATAAGAAACAGCCAATGTTAAATCTCGACGACCACTGGATGGACTGGATTAAAGGACTCCAGAACCATGAGGGCACTGCGAGATTCAATTACAACCACAAAGGAGGATTGACAGCGAGAAAGCAGGAGACGAAGAGCATAAAGAATAGCATAAAGTGTTGGTGTGAAGATGCTAGTCTCTGAAGGCAAGCGACACATATAGGTGTGGTCAGAAAAAACAACAGAGTAGCCTACACCGTCTGCAGACTTAGACCCATCAGTAAAGATGGAAACTGAGCGGTAATATGAAGAAAAGTATTCAAGGAAAAGGCGTTTCAAAACTGTAGGAGAGGTAAAAGCTTTAGTGATGTGGGTCAGGGATTTGCAATATTGAGGAACGGGGACCCTCCACGGGGGCAAGGACGTCACAACACAAGGAGAAATATTAGTAATACTAACCGAAAGAGAAGAGACAACCGGACAGAAAGAGGGAGGTGGTGAAGGGGAACTGGAACTACCGGAGGGGGAAAAGTCAAAGCACGACACAGGCGAGAGTGAGGGTGTTATAAGGGTCGTGTAAGGTAGCGAAGGCAGTAACTATCTCGGCCTTCCTGGAGAGACAGAAAGTCAGTGTCAACGTACAAGCTAATGGTAGGAGTCGAACGAAAGGCACCAGAGCTGAGGCGCAACCCAGTAAGGTGCAAAGGATCAAGACGGCGAAGACTAGAAGGAGCAGCAGACGAGTAAGCAGGGCAACCATAATCGAGTCTAGATAGTATGAGAGAGGAATACAAAGAGAGGAGCATGCGCCTATCTGCTCCCCAAGAAGTATGTGACAGAACCTTAAAAGTAGGTTAAGGACCTTAGAGCATTCAACACGGAGGTAAGAGATATGGAGTGACCAAACCGAGTGTCAAAGATTAACCCCAAAAGCTTTGCAGAATCTTTGTACACAAGGGGATGACCATATAGCGACAAAGAAGGACGATGGACGATATGCTTTCGAGAAAAAGTCATGGCACAAGTCTTAGTTGCAGAAAACTTGAAGCCATGATTGGTAGCCCAAGACGACACGGCATCAATCGCTAGTTGAAGCCACCGTTGAAGGAGAGGTGAATCATCACTTCAACAGCAAAGAGTAAGATCGTCGACATAAAGAGTAGAGAAGATGCCAGAAGGAAGGGAGGAAAGAAGACCATTGAGGGCAATTAGAAAAAGAGTAGTGCTCAGAACAAACCCTTGGGGCACACCTTCGTATTGCTGAAAAGAAGCAGAGAGTGGAGCCAAGCCTGTCTCGAAAGGAACAACGAGAGAGGAAGCTTTGGAGGAAGAGAGGGAGATTACCACGAAGGCCAAAAGAACGAAGTTGGGACAGAATATGGTACTACAGGTTGTGCCATGAGCCTTTTCTAGGTCAAAAAGGACAGCAACAACGGAGGTCTTCGCAGCAAAAGTAGTACGAATATAGATCTCCAAGTTCACCAGGACATCAGTCGTGCTACGGCACTTGTGAAAACCAAATTGAGAAGGAGCGAGGTGGTGATGGTGTTCCAAGAACCTCATCAGACGAACATTTACCATACGCTCAAAGATTCTGCAGACACAACTCGTGAGGGTAATAGGGCGGAAGTCCTTAGGGGATGTCCTGAGGGACCCCGGTTTCTGAATAGGAAGTACAACGGCATCAAGCCAGTCCTCAGGGACTGACGACGACTCCCAGACCTGATTATACAGACTCAGTAAATACTGAGATGTGCAAGGAGGGAGATGGCGAAGCATCTCATAATGAATTTCATCTGCGTCTGCTGCCATAGAACCGCAGAGGGCCAGGGCAGACTGAAGTTCAGAGAGAGAGAGAGAGAGAAGGGATCATTATTGGGAAGGCGGAGATCTAAGGGATGAGATTAAAGAACGGGCTTACGAAGAAGGAAGGATTGAGGAAGATGAGAACCAGAGCAAACAGAAGAAAAGTGGGAACCCAGTTTAAGCGTGACCTGCACTGGGTCTGCTACAAGAGAACCACGGAGGTGAAGAACCAGCGAGACATCTGGAACGAACTTACATAGAATCTTGCGGATCTTCTTCCAGATCTACAGCAGAGGAGTATCGGACGTAATGGTGGAAACATAAGATTTCCAACTCTCACGCTTAGCTGTATGGATGGTCCTAAGGGCCACTGCACATGCTTTCTGAAACAAAATTATAGAATCAGCCGTCTGCCGACGTCGGTGCTTCTTCCAGGCTGCACGCTTACAGCGGACAGCCCGAGGACATTCCGCTTTCCACCAGGGAACGCACTTTTGCATGCCCCGGGAGGTAGAACGAGAAATAGAGGAGTGTCATGAAAAAGGAGCGGGGTGCGAGGAAGAGGCAGAAAAGAGAGGTCAGAGAGTGACACAGAGTGTAAATAGGTTCTAGTCATCTTTGGCAAACTACAACCTTGGGAAGGAGAAGGGAGGGTGAAAAGAGAAAAAGGAAACAAGGATCACTGTTATGCAGGCCATCAAGAACCCGCCACGTGAGATCTAAGTAAAGGGACGACGAGCAGAGAGAAAGCTCAAGACAGGAAAGGGTGCGAGTTCGAGAGTCCACATGAGTGGGCTCACCAGAATTCAGAAGAGACAGGGAAGAAGATAGGACGAATGGTTCGAGAAGGCGGCCACGGGTGTTTGTCAGAACATCACCCCAGAGGGTATGTCGACAGTTGAAATCACCCAGCAGAAGCACCGGCTCAGGCAAGGAGTTCAGGAGGTGCTTAAGATCAGGAAGGGAAAGTGGGACATTTGGGGGGAGATAGATGAAACAGACTGTATACCGTTTACTCACAAAAACACGGGCAGCAGAACAATGGATAGGCGATGGAAACAGTTGGGGGGGAAGAAGGAAATATCAGTACGAATCAAGAGAGCAGTGTAGTTATGGGCCCCAGCAAGAGTGAGGGGGGGGGGGGGAGAAAGAAAGGAGTGACCACGAAAGTGACCAGGACGAGCACCAAGCATTGGCTCCTAGAGACAAACACCAAGTGGTGAAAACTGTGTAATCAGAAGTTGGCATAAAATCCACAAATATACCATTGAAGAATAAACATTATTAAAAAGAGAAAGGACAGCAACAGAGAGCGATGAAGAAACAAATGTCAAGAAGGACATAGTACATTAAATAAGATTAGGATCAGGATCATGATCAGGATCAGAATCAGGATCGGGGTCTGCAGAATCAGGGTTAGGGGGGGCATGGGTAAACTTAGTAAGGATAGAGGGAAGGGAGTGGGAGACACACCAGAGGCAGACGGACGGGGTCCGGAGGAGGGGAAGACAACTGAGAGGGGCTGTCAAGGACAGCAAGAGGTGGGGCAGAAAACCGGGGAGCGCACCTCAGCAAGGGCCGCAACAGAGAGAGGGGATTAGGGGCGAAAGAAACATTTATAGATGGGACAGGGGGCCCAACAACCAAAATGGGAGGGGACGTAACGATAGAGTCAGAGTTGGTGGGCGAGGAAGAAAGCGACGCCTTCTTACCAGCTTGGGAGGAGGAAGGAGAGGAGCCAGGCTTACGTTTCTGAATCAAAGAGACAGGTGTTCCAGCAACAACGTACTGGGCGTACTCCAACGTACTCCTGCCGAGACTCAATGGTCTCGGCAGAAGAAGGACGGGAGTGAACAACATGAAGATTGCTGGGAGGCTGATGGACATCAGCCTGGACAGACAGGCGGCTTGGAGGGCCAAGAGATTATGGAGAGGGTTAGGAAGAAGGATTGGGGGGAGAAGGAGAAGAAGACACAGGAGACATGACGGACAGGGTAGGAAGGGGGAAAACTCCAAAAGGAGAATCAAGAGGGAGGCCTTCCGAGACAGAATGTAAAGGAACAGGGGAGGAGGTGGTGGGCGTGTTCGGGTCCAAGGCCTGGAAACGGTTGCAGGACTGAGGAAGGAGGGAAGGACGAGGAGAGGTAGCCTGCAACATATAAGCATAAGATACACCAGTGAAAGGGTGGAGACGGCAGACGGCGTCTCGCTTCAGGAAAAGTCAAACGATCCCAGTGTTTCAAGTTGAGGACTGCTTTCTCTAGATTGTGGTGGATACACGTGCGGGAGAAGGTAGGGTGGGTCTCACCGCAATTGAGGCAGCGAGCCTGGGGAGATGAGCAATCTGTCTTAGAGTGGCTATCGTCCCCACACATGGGGCATAAAGAAACAGGACTTGTGCATTTGAGGGCACCGTGCCCGACTTCCAACACTTATTACAAAGTCGAGGAAAGGGGATGTACTCCTGAACAGAGCACCTGGCACCAGCAAGAATGATAGAGGGCAGAAGGGACCTACTATCGAAGGCGATTTTCACAACTCGAAGGGGCTGACGGTGGCAACCACGAGGGGGTCGAGTGAATGTGTCCACCTGGAGGACAGGATGGCCTTGGGCTTCGAGAATATGTTTAATATCCTCATAGCAGGCTTTTAGGTCCCTAACATCAGTTGCAACATGGTGCAGGAGAACAGTGCCAACACTGGCATTTACCCGAGCGTTTTTGGAGACCCGAACAGGGGTCTTCCCAATACAGAACAATGTGGCTAAGTGGGTAGCTGCATCCGGTGAAGGAGCAGCGACGACACGTGTACTTAAACGGGTGGGGTTAAAAGTAACAGTAGCATCCATCGAATCAAAAAGGTGTTTATGGAGTGAGAAATCGCCAGGAGGTGTAGAATCCAAAGGGAGGAGATCAAAGTATTTAGCCCACGAAGCAGGACCAAACAAGGCTTGGTACGTATTAGTATGGAAAGGGATCGTGCGAGTGCGGCCGTGGCAGGGATGGCATTGAGAACCCCCAGAGATAGAGGGGTTAAAAGGTGCAGTAGTCACAATGAGAGACTGAGTCGCGCCAGGGGACGAGGTGGTCACTGCTGGGGGTGTACGGCTCTACCCAACCACAGAGGAGGGAGGGGAGCCGGGGAAAGTAGTCAGGAGGGTCAAAGGAGGAGCTAAGTCTGGGACAATGTAGCGGGGGCTACAGATCCCGGTCTTCCAACACAGTCGGACTCGGGGGCTTAGTCGCCCACCTCACGAGCCTGAGAAGTCATAAGAGGAACAATATTCAGCGACATGAAAACGAGAGATAATACTTTCATTCACGAATGTGCCCCCTAACCCACCAAGGAGCCACAATTAGAGAATAGGACACCCAACAAGAGACATGTTGCCGGTCTTGCCGGGGCCCCCCTAGGGGTGCGTCGTGAGTATACACCCCACAATCGTCACCTTAAGAACCGTCATTCCGTCGAGATCGGTTTCAGCGACGAAAGGAGGATTGACAATAAAAGTGTCCCCTCGCTTGAGACGTTGGGTACTACAGTTCTACGGGTGAGAGAGTATGACTCCCCAAACACGCGGCCTCAAAACAGAAGGAGTCCGAAAGAATAATCAAGACTGGCAAACGTCGGCGGGATATGACAATTAAAAAGGGGAAGTGGGGAAGAAAAATGAAGCACAAGGAAAAGGAAAAGACATCTGGCAATATTGGTAAAGACAGCAGCAGGAGCAGAAGGCCTCAAATGAACAAAGGACTGACCCATGGAGCATCACACTCTGGCAGCCACCCATTAAGCCCCCCAGACGACGACAGCAGACCAGATAGGGAGGAGGGCATATATAAGCTCACTGCGAATGACAAGGAAGTGTGTGAGGAACTCAATAGGAGATTCCAGGAGGTTCACAATAGAACAATGAAAAATTCCTGAACTCAGAGACGGAATATCTAACCAGCACCACTAGAGGAGTTTGAGATTACCAGTGGGGTGGTAATGAAGCATTTGCTTGCATTGGATATAGCAAAGGCTGTAGATACAGACGGAACCTCGCCATGGACACTAACAGAGGGAGCGGACGCCCTGTGTCAACCACTTTTACTTACCCCTAACACGTCTATGGTAACAGGAGAACTGTCAAAATTTGGAAGATGGCTAATGTAGTCCCGACATACAAGAAAGGAGACAGAGAAGAGACACTGAACTACAGGCATGTGTCCCTAACTTGCATACAGTGCAAGCTGATGGAGAATATTGTGAAAAAACTAGTAGAAGATTTAGAGAGAAAGAATTTCGTGACTCGTCACCAGTTCAGGTTAAATGATGGCAAATGTTGCCTCATATTTTTAACATAATTCTATGACCAGACGACAAGAATTAGAAAAAAAGAGAAGGGTGAGCAGACCTGCATATTTTTGGATTGCCATAAAGACTTTCACACAGCACCTCATAAAAAATTAGTGTATATGTTCAAGAAGCCCATAAGCTCCATGACCCACCATACCCGGCAACACTCGTGGTTTAATTTGGGCTTTTGATAAAAAAAGAAATAGATATTTTATAAAATCCTGGTTCATGCTTGGATTGCGCTGAAGTTACAAATGTGAAAGAAAGCTTGAATGGACCCCGAGCCAGTAATCACTAAGAACTTTATAACCCGACCAGGATTCGAACCTGCATTAACAGGGCTCACCCCACTGGCATACACTGTACCAACAATACCTCTTCACCTGCGATTGCCTTAGAGGATTGACTGGGCCTGGAACTCACTACATGAACCCCATGAGGCTAGAGACCAGACAGGGAAGACGAGGGACACGGAAGACGATGGACAAGGACGACGAGGGACAGGGAAGAAGAGGGACACGGAAGAAGATGGACAAGGACGACGAGGGACAGGGAAGAAGAGGGACAGGGAAAACGCAAGACGAGAGTCGGGAAGATATGGGAAAGGGAGGGGGAGGGAATAGGGGAAGGGAATGGCTGGAGGAAATAGGGGGAGGGAATGGGGGAAGGAACGGGGTAGAAATGTGAAAACGGAGAGATGGGAGGGCGGAAGAGGAGGTGGGTAAATACTCCATGAAATTTAATGGGGAGGGGGGGGGGGGGAAGTCAATAATTACTCAAATTTCTTAAATCACTTAAGTTAGGCCTACGCTGATGAGCCTTTGTCCGTCCCGTACCCCAGACCATTCCCTCTGCAAATTTGGGTGAGGGCTAGCCCCTAGTGTCTGGCCTCCCACATTGCGTAGACAAACAAATTGTTTGTCTACCACCTGCATATCTATCTATAAATCGATTCATCCACCTATCCATCTATTTTTTTAATTTATTTACCAAGCCATCTATCTATCTATCCATCCATCTATTCATCCATCTACAAATCGTTCCATCCTTCAATCCACCCATCTGTTTATCCCTCTATCCATCCAATTATCTATCCATCATTAATCTATCCATCATTAATCTATCCACTCATCAACACATCTATCTATACATCTGTCAAGCCATCCCACCTATCCCTCTATCAATCTGTCCATCAATCGTCATATATATTTATCCAACCACCTATCTTTCTATTCATCCATTTCTCCATCCATTTATCCACCTATCTATCATATATCTGCCTATCCATCAATACATCCCTCTATCCCTCTTCGTATTCATTTATCTATCCATGTACCCATTTATCCAACAATTCTCATGGCTCAAACTGATTTCAAACTAGAGCGGAGGTGGAGCCATTGATAAAAATGGCAGGTCTCCCCCACCTGGTGGAGATCTTCTAGAGGGAATTGGACAAAAAACACCTCTCCAACTACATTAAACAAAACCCTCACCGGAGGAAAAGCTGCAGTCTGAAATAGATTGATATTTATCAGAAGAAGTCAGAATAAGGATTTGGAATGGGACGGGGAGAAGGAATTGTGCCCACCCACTTGTGGACAGAAATTGGCAACCGCAAACCACGAAAACTTAAGATAGATAACATACCAATAGACTATGTCTCTTCTTTCAAATACCTTGGTGTCTCTGTCCCTTGTACCTCAACTGCAGTCAATAAGTTACAGCAACAATGTAGAGACAGACTCAAGGCTCTCAGAACTGTAGTGGAGTACAGCCCTAAGTACGGTGTTAATATTAGAATAGCAAAAAATGATGTATTTAGCATATATATAATGTCTCTGATACACTATCATGCACTAGCTTTGGTCTGCAAAATGGCAAAAGTATTGATAGACTGGAAAAAAGGCAAAATGAAGCACTCAGAATTCTACTTGGCTGTCCTATAACTACCAAAGTTCTCAACATGCGGAAAGAATTAAATATACTTAGCATTCGAGACAGAATATTTGAAATTAATCCTATGATGGGACTAAAGCTTCTGCGTGATAACAATATCAACATTGTGTCAGTTGAACTGTTAGAACACATACGAAATGAAACCAGCGAGTCTAAATGGATTCAAAGAACAGTCACCCATATTAAAATAATGAGACTGCACGATGTATATACAGATGAAAGAGTACAGCACTTCCTTCCATCCTGGCAGATAGTACCTTTTGACATCCTGACCCCTGCATACCCCACCAAGAAACCAATCACAAACAACCCTCATGCTCAGCTTGCTGCTAAATTAAGCACCATAGAACACATTCACAATATACAAGCTGAAAACAACATCTCACAGACCATATACACTGACGGATCACTCAATACAGCTACAGGGAGGGCAGGAAGTGCTGTTATTGCTCATCAGCCCGATGGCAGCACAATTCAAAGGAATATAAGAGTTAGAAACTGGGCGTCCACAATGCAAGCCGAGTTGGTAGCAATACTGGTAGCACTCGTGTGGGAACCGACCTGTGAGATTTATATTTATTTAATTTATATGAATTTATATAGAATTTATATTTACGTTAATTTATAATTCTATAGCAATTTGTATGATGTTAAGTGGACTGTATTTCTGCAATATTTCTCACAAATCGATCCTTACACATTAAGGGGGGTTTATATTAAATTTATATATATGCAGCCAATCAAACTACAGTATTAAACTACATTTATATAAATTGAGGAGGTTCCTTATCTTATTGTATAACAGGCTTAGTGCACCAGGTATAACTAGGATGTAGACACCAAATTATCCTCGTGAGAGGCTAGCTTCCATCACCCAAGTAACTGATGCACCAAGATTAATTCTTGCTTCCTCTTCTTGTTCCAGTCAAAGGGCACTAGCTGTAAAGCCCGAATCCTAATATATGACAGCTATATCAGATGAAGCACTGTATATTATATAAGATAAGGACCAAGGCTTAATTACCTGTGTTGAGTCGATTGTTCGTGTTCTAACCAGAAATAATCCTATCATAACATTACTGGCCAATAACAACTTAGATAAGATTTTGGAAAGACACTTCACTTGTGGTTGTTGACAGCGTGTTGATGATGGCAGAACACTGAAGTTGATCTCCATAACACTTCGTCAAAGAGAATTATATGCGCCGAACTCACTCCAATGACTCTGGTCTTAACAAACAATGGCTGACCTCTCTCACTACTGACGCTCCTGGCTCACTTTGTCCAGATGCCAGTAAGTGATAGAAGGGTCACATTTACTCTATTTTGATACTGATAATTAAGTTAATTCAAATGAGATGTTTTTATGATATTATAAGTCCAAAGACTACTGTATTTAAGAATAATTCCTAACAAAATACTGGTGAATTTATAGTACTATGTGGAAATGATATCCCATTTTCTATTGACGGAAATTCCACTACAAGCTACATTTTCTATGGGTAACTTGTGTATACAACGGCAGCAGCACTATTATCTGCCTATTGTATGTAATATTATTAAATGGTGTCGGGTTTTCCGACAACTCGAAATTATTGACAACACTGAAGTAGACAGCTTAATTATTTCTGACTCCCTTTCCTCACTACGAGCAATAAACAGTTTGCAATCAAGTAATAACGTGCTTGTCTTGGAAGCTAGACATAGATATATAAGAATACTTAGCAAGAGGGTAAATATAAAAATGTTGTGGATTCCTTCTCACATTGGCATGCAGGAACATGACAAAGTTGACGCCCTTGCTAAGGCTGCAGTAAATAAAGACAGTATTGAACGGAATCTTGAGTTATCAAATAGGTCCCTTAAAAGTCTCATTAGACGAGAACTCCTGGATGGATATGAAGAAAGTAGAACTGTGCAGACTGGAACTAGCAGGTCCATTGGTCATCACAATGAAATGTGTGAAGTAAAACATGTGTATGGGGCAAGTAACAAAGTAAGTAGACTAACAGATGTTGTCAGAGCTCGTATAAGACTTGGCTACAAGTATCTCTGGCAGTTCGGTTTGTATAGAGATCTAGATGAAGTAAAGTGTAAAGTGTGTGGACATAGACAGGGACACACACTCCAACACTATATCTTGGATTGTAGTAAAATTGAGCCATTAAGAGATAAATCTAAGCTCACTCTGTATGATATGGCAACTTATCTTATTACCGTGGATAAGTTACCTGAAATCCTTGCACTGTATCCATATTTCGCTTCCAGTAGATAAACGACATATGAGGTGAAGAAACAAGTAGTGAATTGTGAAGACTAATAATAAACGGAAGCTCCCTTATGACTGTAATATCTCCATTGGTCAAACTATTATGTATTTGCGATAAGACCTACCATTAATGTATAATGACTTACTGTAAATATATAGCTCTTGAAATAGCACTTTCTCTGTAACTAGCTAACATTGTAACTATAAGATGTGAAGGATAGATGAAATTGTTTTTGTAATAATCTAAGATGAGGTCTGATAAAGACCTTTTGTGCCCTCTGTAATGCTTTTTGCGCTACCGCTCACAGGATGGGTATGGGGTGCACAATAAGCTAGCCGCCTCAGGCGGCAACAATCAAACCACTTGTGGACGGCCGGGAATTGAACGCCGACCTGCAAGAAACGAGGCCGCCGTTCTGCCATCCACCCCAAATGGCGACTGAAGGAGAGAGAGGCGACATAATCATTAAGAAAAAAGGCGACAAGGGCGCTACAATTGTGATCTGGAAGGCAGAACATCACAGGAAGGAAGGAAGGAATGAGGCACCAACTTGACGCATCGACGTATGAGCTGCTGGTAAAGCCTGAGGAACCCCTCCGTCGGGCGACTAACAGGAGAAGGGAACGCATCCTAAAACGCTACAACAACATATGGAGAACAGCACAATCCTGAGGGAAGGAAGGGAAAGAGGAGGAATCTTATCGACAGCATCAAGGGGATTACTTCATAGCCATCCCCCCATTACCTCCACTATATCTTCTGACAAAACTTCAGAAAGAACTTCATCCTTCTACAGGTTGATGTCGGGGCTGCCATCCACCCTAGGGGCTAGATTCACGAAGAAGTTACGCAAGTACTTACGAACGTGTACATCTTTTCTCAATCTTTGGCGACATTGGTTACATTTATTAAACAGTTTACAAGCATGAAAACTTCCCAATCAACTGTTGTTATTGTTATAAACAGCCTCCTGGTGCTTCGGAGCTCATTAACTGTTTAATAATTGTAAAAAAAGTCGCCAAAGATTGAGAAAAGATGTACAGGTTCGTAAGTGCTTGCGTAACTGCTTCGTGAATCTGGCCCCTGTTGAGCAGAGCGCCAACACGGCTGGTGGACATGGTCCTCACCGCGCTACTCTCTCCACTCCCGAAACTTTTGCCAGAGAGGCTAAGTGATACAACAGACTTCCTCCAGAGGATTGCTGGTTTCACCCAGCCGTTACAGGAGGACGCCTACTGGTTCTCCCTGGACGTCTCAGCAGCAAGAATACCCTCGTATTCCTCAGGCAGAAGCGGCCCGCCGAGTATCATTCTTCTCCAAGGAACACAGCGATGAAATTGCGGATGATCTCAGAGTTGCTGAAGTGATAAGAACCCCCGAGTAAGGCGCTCATCGACCAGTGTCTGCGACATGTCTTATAGGACACACTTCAAGGTCTTCCGCCAGATTAAGGGATCAGCACTAGGGGCGAGTGTCTCCGGTTGACGGTGGAGATATTCATGCACACTGCCTTCCAAGAACAACGTAAAGGCTATGTCCCTTCCACGGCTCTTTTACTTCAGATATGTTGATATGTTGGGAGAAGAGGCTGTCGTCTTGATCTTCCATTCATAGGACAGTGGTGTCTACCCGGACCTTGGCTTTACAGTTGAATTTAATTCACCAGAATTGCCTTTGCTTGACACCTGTGTCTACCTGGATGGAGAGCGGCGTCTTCACAGTAGAGTGTACAACAAAGACGTCAACCACACTTTTATCTACTGTGTACGTCCAGTCACCCGACATACCTTAAGAGATCCCTCCCATTCTCTCTGGGTATTGGCATAAAACGGATAACAAGTGTAAATTTATCACTTTTTATCTATAAATCTATTGAATTTAATAAAAACTAAAAAAAATAGAGAAGGAACTGGACAACCTGTGAACTTTCTTCAAAGGTAGAAAATATTCGGAAAGAATTCTACGAAAAGCAGCCGCGGAAACTCTCGCGTCTGAAGAGAGGGAACCGACTACAGAACAGACAACAGCGGATACCGCCCTCTAGGATAATACACCCTACGACACATGCCCCATCAACGTCGGAAACCTACAGGAAGAAACTCGACAAATTATGGCAATGTATGGAGGGCACCTTAAAGGACCCCACCCAGCATATCTTGAGGTTATCTTGAGATGCTTTCGGGGCTTTTAGTGTCCCCGCGACCCGGTCCTCGACCAGGCCTCCACCCCCAGGGAGCAGCCCGTGACAGCTGACTAACACCCAGGTACCTATTTTACTGCTAGGTAACAGGGGCATAGGGTGAAAGAAACTCTGGCCATTGTTTCTCGCCGGCGCCTGGGATCGAACCCAGGACCACAGGATCACAAGTCCAGCGTGCTGTCCGCTCGGCCGACCGGCTCCATGGAGCCACTTCCCTTCGAATCCTCTCCCAGGATTGCTTTGATAAGGTTTTTTCTACTACATGACATGCTGGTGAGGGCACCTTTTCCTAGCTACCCAAGAACATCCTCGGAGGGACAGAGTGTTACTGCCTCACATAGCCAGTAACTGGGTTCATTACTTATAAAACTGTATATGGGACAAATCCACAAGGGCCGTGACGAGGGTTCGAACCTACGTCCGAGAGGATCCCTTTAGGACGAAGGTTGCAACCCTCGTCAAGGCCCTTGTGGATTTGTTCATTTGATGCATCACGCTATTGTGATTTCTGTGAGTATATGGGACCTTAGTGCCTCTTCTTACACGATCCTACACCAAATCATAGGAAAGTTATTAAGAACTGGTTCCGTAATCATCAATCTCACGGGAAAAGGGGTAAACAGCAATAAAAAGAGCCATCACCAAGTGTACTTCTTAAATATATATATATACACATATGTACATAACATAACACTGCAGCTGTCACTTTCACACTGGATGCTATAAAATTTCTGCAATCTTCTTTCCCAGCGAGTCCACGTCTATCTTCTGCTGTGCACCACACAAAGGTCCTCCATGATTCTGTCTTCTGTGGTCCTCACTCCGGCGACTTCACCTTTCTCAGTATATCAAGGGCCTGTCCTAAACACAATCCTCACGGTGCCCAAAACACCACTTGTACTCTCCAGCAACACTGGCAGAGGTCTCCAGCAACACTGGCAGGGGTCTCCAGCAACACACTGGCAGGGGTCTCCAGCAACACTGGATGGGGTCTCAAGCAACACACTAGCAGGGGTCTCCAGTAACACACTGCCAGGGGTCTCCAGCAACACACTGGCAGGGGTCTCCAGCAACACACTGGCAGGGGTCTCCAGCAACACTGGCAGAGGTCTCCAGTAACACACTGGCAGGGGTCTCCAGCAACACACTGCCAGGGGTCTCCAGAAACACACTGGCAGAGGTCTCCAGCAACATACTGGCAGAGGTCTCCAGCAACACACTGGCAGAGGTCTCCAGCAACACACTGTCAGAGGTCTCCAGCAACACACTGGCAGGGGTCTCCAGCAACACACTGGCAGGGATCTCCAGCAACCCTGACAGAGGTCTCCAGCAACACACTGGCAGGGGTCTCCAGCAACGCACTGGCAGGGGTCTCCAGCTACACACTGGCAGGGGTCTCCACCAATACACTGGCAGGTGTCTCCAGCAACACACTGGCAGGGGTCTCCAGCAACACACTGGCAGGGGTCTCCTGCAACACACTGGCAGGGGTCTCCAGCAACACTGACAGGGGTCTCCAGCAACACACTGGCAGGGGTCTCCAGCAACACACTGGCAGGGGTCTCCAGCAACACACTGGCAGGGGTCTTCAGCAACACACTGGCAGGGGTCTCTAGCAACACACTGGCAGGGGTCTCCAGCAGGGCAGGGGTCTCCAGCAACACACTGGCAGGGGTCTCCAGCAACACACTGGCAGGGGTCTCCAGCAACACACTAGCAGGGGTCTCCAACAACACACTGGCAGGGGTCTCCAGCAACACACTGGCAGGGGTCTCCAGCAACACACTGGCAGGGGTCTCCAGCAACACACTGGCAGGGGTCTCCAGCAACACACTGGCAGGGGTCTCCAGCAACACACTGGCAGGGGTCTCCAGCAACACACTGGCAGGGGTCTTCAGCAACACACTGGCAGGGGTCTCCATGAACACTGGCATAGGTCTTCAGCAACACACTGGCAGGGGTCTCCAGCAGGGCAGGGCTCTTTAGCAACACTCTGGCAGGGGTCTCTAGCAACACACTGGCAGGGGTCTCCAGCAGGGCAGGGATCTCCAGCAACACACTGGCAGGGGTCTCCAACAACACACTGGCAGGGGTCTCCAGCAGGGCAGGGGTCTCTAGCAACACACTGGCAGGGGTCTCCAGCAGGGCAGGGGTCTCCAGCAACACACTGGCAGGGGTCTCCAGCAACACACTGGCAGGGGTCTCCAGCAACACACTGACAGGGGTCTCCAGCAACACACTGGCACGGGTCTCCAGCAACACACTGGCAGGGGTCTCCAGCAACATACTGGCAGGCGTCTCCAGCAACACTGGCAGGGGTCTTCAGCAACACACTGGCAGGGGTCTCCAGCTACACACTGGCAGGGGTCTCCAGCAACACACTGGCAGAGGTCTCCAGCAACACACTGTCAGGGGTCTCCAGCAACACACTGTCAGGGGTCTCCAGCAACACTGGCAGAGGTCTCCAGCAACACGCTGGCAGAGGTCTCCAGCAACACACTGGCCGGGGTCTCCAGCAACACACTGTCAGAGGTCTCCAGCAACACACTGGTAGGCATCTCCAGCAACACGCTGGCAGGGGTCTCCAGCAACACTGGCAGAGGTCTCCAGCAGGGCAGGGGTCTCTAGCAACACACTGGCAGGGGTCTCCAGCAACACACTGGCAGAGGTCTCCAGCAACACACTGTCAGGGGTCTCCAGCAACACTGGCAGTGGTCTCCAGCAACACTGGCAGGGGTCTCCAGCAACACACTGGCAGGGGTCTCCAGCAACACACTGGCAGAGGTCTCCAGCAACACACTGTCAGGGGTCTCCAGCAACACTGGCAGAGGTCTCCAGCAACACACTGGCCGGGGTCTCCAGCAACACACTGGCAGAGGTCTCCAGCAACACACTGGTATGCATCTCCAGCAACACGCTGGCAGGGGTCTCCAGCAACACTGGCAGAGGTCTCCAGCAACACACTGGCCGGGGTCTCCAGCAACACACTGACAGAGGTCTCCAGCAACACACTAGTAGGCATCTCCAGCAACACGCTGGCAGGGGTCTCCAGCAACACTGGCAGAGGTCTCCAGCAGGGCAGGGATCTCTAGCAACACACTGGCAGGGGTCTCCAGCAACACACTGGCAGGGGTCTCCAGCAACACACTGGCAGGGGTCTCCAGCAACACTGGCAGGGGTCTCCAGCAACACACTGGCAGGGGTCTCCAGCAACACTGGCAGGGGTCTCCAGCAACACTGGCAGAGGTCTCCAGCAACACTGGCAGGGGTCTCCAGCAACACACTGGCAGAGATCTCCAGCAACACACTGGTAGGGGTCTCCAGCAACACTGGCAGGGGTCTCCAGCAACACACTGGCAGAGGTCTCCAGCAACACACTGGTAGGGGTCTCCAGCAACACTGGCAGGGGTCTCCAGCAACACACTGGCAGGGGTCTCCAGCAACACACTGGCAGGGGTCTCCAGCAACACTGGCAGGGGTCTCCAGCAACACACAGCCAGGGGTCTCCAGCAACACACAGGCAGATGTCTCCAGCAACACTGGCAGGGGTCTCCAGCAACACACTGGCAGGGGTCTCCAGCAACACACAGGCAGGGGTCTCCAGCAACACGCTGGCAGAGGTCTCCAGCAACACACTGGCAGGGGTCTCCAGCAACACGCTGGCAGATGTGTCCAGCAACACACTGGCAGGGGTCTCCAGCAACACACTGGCAGGGGTCTTCAGCAACACACTGGCAGGGGTCTCTAGCAACACACTGGCAGGGGTCTCCAGCAGGGCAGGGGTCTCCAGCAACACACTGGCAGGGGTCTCCAGCAACACACTGGCAGGGGTCTCCAGCAACACACTGGCAGGGGTCTCCAACAACACACTGGCAGGGGTCTCCAGCAACACACTGGCAGGGGTCTCCAGCAACACACTGGCAGGGGTCTCCAGCAACACACTGGCAGGGGTCTCCAGCAACACACTGGCAGGGGTCTCCAGCAACACACTGGCAGGGGTCTCCAGCAACACACTGGCAGGGGTCTCCAGCAACACACTGGCAGGGGTCTCCATGAACACTGGCATAGGTCTTCAGCAACACACTGGCAGGGGTCTCCAGCAGGGCAGGGCTCTTTAGCAACACTCTGGCAGGGGTCTCTAGCAACACACTGGCAGGGGTCTCCAGCAGGGCAGGGATCTCCAGCAACACACTGGCAGGGGTCTCCAACAACACACTGGCAGGGGTCTCCAGCAGGGCAGGGGTCTCTAGCAACACACTGGCAGGGGTCTCCAGCAGGGCAGGGGTCTCCAGCAACACACTGGCAGGGGTCTCCAGCAACACACTGGCAGGGGTCTCCAGCAACACACTGACAGGGGTCTCCAGCAACACACTGGCACGGGTCTCCAGCAACACACTGGCAGGGGTCTCCAGCAACACACTGGCAGGCGTCTCCAGCAACACTGGCAGGGGTCTTCAGCAACACACTGGCAGGGGTCTCCAGCTACACACTGGCAGGGGTCTCCAGCAACACACTGGCAGAGGTCTCCAGCAACACACTGTCAGGGGTCTCCAGCAACACACTGTCAGGGGTCTCCAGCAACACTGGCAGAGGTCTCCAGCAACACGCTGGCAGAGGTCTCCAGCAACACACTGGCCGGGGTCTCCAGCAACACACTGTCAGAGGTCTCCAGCAACACACTGGTAGGCATCTCCAGCAACACGCTGGCAGGGGTCTCCAGCAACACTGGCAGAGGTCTCCAGCAGGGCAGGGGTCTCTAGCAACACACTGGCAGGGGTCTCCAGCAACACACTGGCAGAGGTCTCCAGCAACACACTGTCAGGGGTCTCCAGCAACACTGGCAGTGGTCTCCAGCAACACTGGCAGGGGTCTCCAGCAACACACTGGCAGGGGTCTCCAGCAACACACTGGCAGAGGTCTCCAGCAACACACTGTCAGGGGTCTCCAGCAACACTGGCAGAGGTCTCCAGCAACACACTGGCCGGGGTCTCCAGCAACACACTGGCAGAGGTCTCCAGCAACACACTGGTATGCATCTCCAGCAACACGCTGGCAGGGGTCTCCAGCAACACTGGCAGAGGTCTCCAGCAACACACTGGCCGGGGTCTCCAGCAACACACTGACAGAGGTCTCCAGCAACACACTAGTAGGCATCTCCAGCAACACGCTGGCAGGGGTCTCCAGCAACACTGGCAGAGGTCTCCAGCAGGGCAGGGATCTCTAGCAACACACTGGCAGGGGTCTCCAGCAACACACTGGCAGGGGTCTCCAGCAACACACTGGCAGGGGTCTCCAGCAACACTGGCAGGGGTCTCCAGCAACACACTGGCAGGGGTCTCCAGCAACACTGGCAGGGGTCTCCAGCAACACTGGCAGAGGTCTCCAGCAACACTGGCAGGGGTCTCCAGCAACACACTGGCAGAGATCTCCAGCAACACACTGGTAGGGGTCTCCAGCAACACTGGCAGGGGTCTCCAGCAACACACTGGCAGAGGTCTCCAGCAACACACTGGTAGGGGTCTCCAGCAACACTGGCAGGGGTCTCCAGCAACACACTGGCAGGGGTCTCCAGCAACACACTGGCAGGGGTCTCCAGAAACACTGGCAGGGGTCTCCAGCAACACACAGCCAGGGGTCTCCAGCAACACACAGGCAGATGTCTCCAGCAACACTGGCAGGGGTCTCCAGCAACACACTGGCAGGGGTCTCCAGCAACACACAGGCAGGGGTCTCCAGCAACACGCTGGCAGAGGTCTCCAGCAACACACTGGCAGGGGTCTCCAGCAACACGCTGGCAGATGTGTCCAGCAACACACTGGCAGGGGTCTCCAGCAACACACTGGCAGGGGTCTCCAGCAACACACTGGCAGGGGTCTCCAGCAACACACTGGCAGGGGTCTCCAGCAACACACTGGCAGGGGTCTCCAGCAACACACTGGCAGGGGTCTCCAGCAACACACTGGCAGGGGTCTCCAGCAACACACTGGCAGGGGTCTCCAGCAACACACTGGCAGGGGTCTCCAGCAACACACTGGCAGGGGTCTCCAGCAACACACTGGCAGGGGTCTCCAGCAACAAGCTGGCAGGGGTCTCCAGCAACACACTGGCAGGGGTCTCCAGCAACACACTGGCAGGGGTCTCCAGCAACACACTGGCAGGGGTCTCTAGCAACACTGGTAAGGGTCTCCAGCAACACGCTGGCAGGGGTCTCCAGCAACACACTGGCAGGGGTCTCCAGCAACACACTGGCAGGGGTCTCCAGCAACACGCTGGCAGGGGTCTCCAGCAACACGCTGGCAGGGGTCTCCAGCAACACGCTGGCAGGGGTCTCCAGCAACACGCTGGCAGGGGTCTCCAGCAACACGCTGGCAGGGGTCTCCAGCAACACGCTGGCAGGGGTCTCCAGCAACATGCTTGCAGATTTCCACAAAGGCTTATAACAAGTCTTTACATACGGACAATACTTCTATCTCGTAACAACTTGGCCATCCCGGGCCCGGGGCACGGCGGTCCAATCACCAGTACTTCGCTACGTATCACAGACAAATCGCTGTCTACACCGACTTAGCCACTTGTTCCCACTGGAACACGTCTTGAGTTCAGGAGCCAGATTCACGAAATAGTTACGCAAGTACTTACGAATGTGAACATCTTTCCTCAATCTTTGATGGTGTTGTTTGCATTTATTAAACAGTTTACAAGCATGAAAACTTGCCAATCAACTGTTATTATAGTTATAAACAGCCTCCTGGTGCTTCGGAGCTCATTAACTCTCTACCAATTGTAAACAAAGCCGCCAATGATTGAGAAAAGATGTACAGGTCCGTAAGTGTTTGCTTAACTGCTTCGTGAATCTGGCCTCAGGACTGCCATGGGTTAACTGGTTAATGTCGACCAAGATACTACCCACACTACTTCTGCGGACTAAAAATGGGATTAGTAAGACAAAAACTACATAGGGATCAAATAAGATCATAGCTTTCCATCGTGGAACAGAAAATGGGGTCGGTTGAACTCAACAGATGGCGTTGACATCGTCACACAGTGATTGGATTGAATGGGCCCCTAAGCCATTCTATCCTATCCTGACCTAAAACAAACCTATCCTGCGAACCGAAAATGATCATCTTCCTACTTAAACTCACGTGGAAGTTTTAACGTTTTTCAAACAGATGAACAGACAGACAGACAAACAGGTATAGATATGTATATAGGTACAGAAACAGAGGCACCACTGGTGGCACCACACCGATATTAGGAAATATGTTAGTCTCACCCTGGCAGACGGGGCCTCGTTTTTCTCCCACAAACTTCTTTTATTTTCAAGTGGAGGAAGATAAGAGCCCTGATACTGAGATAAGCTTAGGCAGGGCGCTGTAGTGCGGTGGTTAGCGCCCTCACTGGCTCTCTCCCAAAGCAAGATGGCTCGGGTTGCCACAACTGGGCAGCGTCCCAAGCACCATCTGGGGACCACCTGGACGTGAAGCGATTGGCGGATCGTTTCCTGGACCTTCAGCACGCCAGTCCGGGCAGTAAAGGGAGGCCTCGCTCTACACGTTATTACCAGTAGTATTGTCTGACCTGACAGCCTCCACAACACTGTTTTACTCCTGGATATAACACCCGACGAAGTGCAAGGAATTTCTAACAGACTTATTGCATATATAATACATAACAAATCTATTACCCTGCACAAAAGAGGAAGCTTTTATATATTATGAATATGAATTCAAAGGCATCAGAGCCATACATAAAAAAAATACTCAAAACACATATTTTAGGGAAGGGTTCCGTACCGGTGCAGCACACTCATTAATGGGTCTCACTAACTATGTATACAGCGCTCAGAAAGAGATCAATGTCATTGTTGCTGAATGGGTGACTGGACAGTATGGCTTATGCAGCCGCCATAATTCTGCTGAGATGTACCTCTAGTTCCATTCACTTGGGCTGTATGGGACTCGAACCGTGGACCCCCACGCGTGTGAGGTAGAAGCTCTACAGATCGAGCTATTGAGCAACCTTAAAAAGGAAAGTTCCCAGAAGCAGCATCCTGTTGCCAAACTGGAATTTTCGACTTTTCCCTGACTACTACTGAAGTCCAGAGGAATTACTGACCCACGTCCACGTCATATAAATTGACATAAACACTTCCGTGGAAATAAACATTCCATTCAATGGAATGTTTATACCCACGGAAGTGTGGATGACAATTTTTGTGATCCTCTAGTGTTAGATCTCCAGTTATCTCTACCTCCATCCTGTGCTCTACTGTGTTTAAGGTCTTCTTGCTACAATTCTTATCCCCAAAACTGAGTTCTTTGAGGCTTACAGTGTCCAAATGGGCATTTGAAGGCATAGACGACATTGGTCTATGCCTTCAAATGCCCACGTGGGGACTGTAAGCCTCAAAGAACTCAGTATATAGGCAAGACAACAACATCTCTTTCCATGCGATTAACGATGCATAAGCAACAGGGCTCCATTAAGGAACATATAATCTCTTCCCACAACCAGACCATCACCAGAGTAGTCAACAAAAAACGCAGAAATCATCGATAGATACAGCGATAGCAGGCGGCTTGATATGTGCGAGGCACTACACATCAATAAGTCAACACCAGCAATCAACAGCCAATTAATGCACAACTATATTCTACCCACTTCAAGACTCCGCTGCAATATAGAAGCATCAAGAAACATGGGCCAATAGGCCCTCTGCAATTACTTCCATTCTTCCCTTTAACTTACCCAATATTATACCCATTGTTTCGTGTTCTGTCTTGTGTTTTCACCTCATCCAAAACTGTTGTAACATATCACCTCACCCAAATGCAGGTATATAAAATGAAAGCAATTTAAATTATAGCATAGTAGGACTCTGTTTAGTGTTAGCAGGGTATAGTTGTGTGTGTGTAAACTAAAGTCTTTGAAAATGTAATAAGTTATTACGAAACGCGTTCAAGTGTCGCGTCAGACTAAAAATAAAAATGAGTTCTGGAGAATTGATTTTTCAATTACCTTCGACAGTGAAAAGAAACATAAGAAATATTGAAAAAATTCGTGTTAAAATTATTAATCTTACTTTTTAGGTCATATTTAATAATATATGTTTACAAGAAAGACTGCTACCAAAATATACCAATATATATATATATATATATATATATATATATATATATATATATATATATATATATATATATATATATATATATATATATATATATATATATATATATATATATATATATATATATATATATATATATATATATATATATATATATATATATATATATATATCTGAAAACTCTATACCCCAGAAGGATTCGAATGGTCATTCAAGCTTATTCACACACACACACACACACACAGTGATCAGTGTGTATTGAACTTTGAGTACCTGGTAGAGCTAGGAATTATCCCCCCCCCCCCAGAAAAAGAACTAGGAAACAAAAGGCTGGCATACCGAAAGGGAAATTATGAGGAGACGAGAAGCTTCCTAAGGGAAATACCTTGGAACACAGACCTCAGAGCTATGTCTGTACAAGATATGATGGCCTATGTCACCCAAAAGTGTCAGGAGGCAGTAAACAGATACATCCCGGCTCAAAAGGAAAAATCCGAGAAGCAAAAGAAGAATCCATGGTATAATAGGGCATGTATGGAAGCAAAGAAACTGAACAAAAGGGCGTGGAGGAACTTCCAGAATAACAGAACACCAGAAAGCGGAGAGAGATACCAGAGAACCAGGAATGAGTATGTCAGGGTGAGAAGAGAAGCAGAGAAAAGTTATGAAAATGATATAGCAAACAAAGCCAAGACCGAACCAAAGCTACTCCACAGTCACATCAGAAGGAAAACAAGAGTGAAAGAACAGGTAGTGAAACTTAGAACAGGCGAGGACAGGTATACAGAGAATGACAAAGAGGTGTGTGATGTACTCAACAAGAGGTTCCAAGAGGTCTTCACAACCGAACAAGATGAGGTCACTGTGCTAGGAAAAGGGAAGTAAACCAGGCGGCCTTGGAAGAGTTCGAAATTATGAGAGAGGTCAAGAGACACCTGCTGGATCTGGGTGTTAGAAAAACTGTTGGTCCAGACGGGATCTCGCCATGGGTACTGAAAGAGTGTGCAGAGGCACTTTGCTTGCCGCTCTAGATAGTGTATAGTAAGTCACTGGAGACGGGAGACCTACCAAAAATATGGAAGACGGCGAATGTGGTCCCAATATCCAAAAAGGGCGACAGACAAGAGGCACTGAACTACAGGCCAGTGTCCGTGACTTGTATACCGTGCAAGGTGATGGAGAAGATCGTGAGAAAAAACCTGGTAGCACATCTGGAGAGAAGGGACTTCGTGACAAATCGCCAACATGGGTTCAGGGAGGGTAAATCTTGCCTGACTGGCTTAATAGAATTCTACGACCAGGTGACAAAGATTAAGCAAGAAAGAGAGGGCTGGGCGGACTGCATTTTCTTGGATTGTCGGAAAGCCTTTGACACAGTACCGCATAAGAGGCAGGTACATAAGCTGGAGAGACAGGCAGGTGTAGCTGGTAAGGTGCTCCAGTGGATATGGGAGTACCTAAGCAATAGAAAGCAGAGAGTTACGGTGAGGGGTGAGACCTCCGATTGGCGTGAAGTCACCAGTGGAGTCCCACAGAGCTCTGTACTCGGTCCTATCTTGTTTCTGATATATGTAAATGATCTCCCGGAGGGTATAGATTCATTTCTCTCAATGTTTGCGGAAGATGCCAAAATTATGAGAAAGATTAAGACAGAAGAGGACTGTTTGAGGCTTCAAGAAGACCTAGACAAACTGAAGGAATGGTCGAACAAATGGTTGTTGGAGTTTAACCCAACCAAATGTAATGTAATGAAGATAGGTGTAGGCAGCAGGAGGCCAAATACAAGGTATCATCTGGGAGAGGAAATTCTTCAGGAGTCAGAGAAAGAAAAAGACTTGGGGGTTGATATCACGCCAGACCTGTCTCCAGCAGCACATATCAAGAGGATAGCATCAGCGGCATATGCCAGGCTGGCCAACATACGAACGGCATTCAGAAACTTGTGTAAAGAATCATTCAGAACTTTGTATACCACATATGTCAGGCCAATCCTGGAGTATGCAGCCCCAGCATGGAGTCCATATCTAGTCAAGGATAAGACTAAACTGGAAAAGGTTCAAAGGTTTGTCACCAGACTAGTACCTGAGCTGAGAGGTATGAGCTACGAGGAGAGACTATGGGAATTAAACCTCACTTCGCTGGAAGACAGAAGAGTCAGGGGGGACATGATCACTACATTCAAGATTCTGAAGGGAATTGATAGGGTAGATAGAGACAGGCTATTTAACACAAGGGGCACACGCACAAGGGGACACAGGTGGAAACTGAGTGCCCAAATGTGCCACAGAAATATTAGAAAGAATTTTTTTAGTGTCAGAGTTGTTGACAAATGGAATGCATTAGGAAGTGATGTGGTGGAGGCTGACTCCATACACAGTTTCAAATGTAGATATGATAGAGCCCAATAGGCTCAGGAATCTGTACACCTGTTGATTGACGGTTGAGAGGCGGGACCAAAGAGCCAGAGCTCAACCCCCGCAAACACAACTAGGTGAGTACAATTAGATGAGTACACACACATACACACACACACACACACACACACATATACATATGCTGGCGTACAGGACACCTTAACCGCTCGACCAACACGATCGGTTAAAAGAGGATGGTAGCCGAGGCTATTTCCATCCCCCCGCCGGCACTCGGTTGGTAATCTTGGGCATGGTATTTTATCAAATCACCTCATTCTTTGGGGCACACGTGAGGAACACAAATGCGAACTAGCCTGAATGGTCCCAGGACTATATGCCTGTCCAAAGAATATGCCAAAGAATATTCATATTCTTTGTATATGTATAGAATACATACATACATTCATATATACATACATGCATACAATAGCACTATTTAGCCCAGTTTGAGAGGAGAAAGTGAAAGAAAGTGATGGATACTGGCCCACACATAAGTGTTATATGATAGATTTTAAGTTTGGAAGATGGGACATATTCTCTTAATTACTGTATAATCTAACTAATTCAATGTAAACATTGTGCTTTATCTAATTAATAAAAAAATAAAATATTTATTTCTTATATTTTTATATATTTATATATACAAGAGTTCTTACATTCTTGTACATGCACTTGTATGCACAGCGTTTTGGGGCAAGTCCTTAATCCTATGTTCCCTGGGATACGACCCCCACGAAAAATCGTGGGGGTCGTATCCCAGGGAACATTTTATTGTTGAGTTAAACAGAGGCTACAGTTAAGGATTTGTGCTCAGTAAACCCTCCCCGGCCAGGATACGAACCCCAGGACAAAGCGATCGCAAAATGCCAGGCGAGCGTCTTAACCACTACAGCAGGGGGACTGCTATATGAACCACTACAGCAGGGGGACTGCTATATGAACCACTACAGCATGGGGGACTGCTATATTATAAGTGTGTATAATTATTCAACTAAGCATAAAAAACTTAATATTATGAGATGACAACATCTAGCTAACTGCATGGCAAGTTTCTTGAAAAGTGTAAGAACCAGTTTACTGCTATGACTCTATTTCTCTCTCTCTCTCTCTATCTCTCTCTCTCTCTCTCTCTCTCTCTCTCTCTCTCTCTCTCTCTCTCTCTCTCTCTCTCTCTCTCTCTCTCTCTCTCTCTCTCTCTCTCTCTCTCTCTCTCTCTCTCTCTCTCTCTCTCTCTCTCACTCTCTTTCAATATGGAATATAATGCGTATGTTTATACATACAAATAAACAATGTAAAATTATTAATCGTTTGTAACCTTAACACTACTAGGAAACAGAGTTGGATTTTTGCTGTGAGAGGTCAAGAGCACCGCGGTTAATTACTTTATCACCACAAGGAGTGGAAGGGGGGGGGGGGGGACTCAGTCTCTAACTTTCTCTTTTACTATGTGTAACTGTCTGTATGTCTCTCTGTTTCTCTCTTTCTCTCTGACTGTCTCTTTCCTATACATCTCTTAATAATATGTTTCTAATGAAGTGGAAACATTCTCACGAAGTGATGATATATGCGCGGATGAAGCGGTGATGACATTATTACACTAACAAAATGACTTGGTCCGTGTTTTTTATCGTAAAGATGAAAATATTAATATAATGATTATTATTATTATTTCTACACATACTGCTTAATAACTATATATAATCACAAAAAAGGTTATGAAATAAGCTATGCTACAGAATGAAGGATAAACTTCTTTAACACTACTATCCCACGAGAGAGGGTGGGAGGAGCTACGACAGGCAGATAACCGGGCACTGCTATCCCACGAGAGAGGGTGGGAGGAGCCACGACAGGCAGATAACCGGGGCAAGCGGGTGGGTGGTGATTCAGGCAGGTAGACAAAGCGTGCAGGTCGGGTGCTACCCTTGGGTGGTGGTTGGTGGTAGCCAAGGGTGTACCTGGTAGCCGGAGTAATCATGGTGGCAGTGTGCTGGTAGCCGGAGTAATCATGGTGGCAGTGTGCTGGTAGCCGGAGTAATCATGGTGGCTGTGTGCTGGTAGCCGGAGTAATCATGGTGGCAGTGTGCTGGTAGCCGGAGTAATCATAGTGGCAGTGTGCTGGTAGCCGGAGTAATCATGGTGGCAGTGTGCTGGTAGCCGGAGTAATCATGGTGGCTGTGTGCTGGTAGCCGGAGTAATCATGGTGGCAGTGTGCTGGTAGCCGGAGTAATCATGGTGGCAGTGTGCTGGTAGCCGGAGTAATCATGGTGGCAGTGTGCTGGTAGCCGGAGGTAAACTTGGAGGTGGTGGTATATGGTGGTGAGTAAAATATACATTTTTTTGGTGTCTCCCCCTTATGCTTATGTAATATTTGTTTACAAAGTTAATTCTGAGTAGTAGTAGTAGTAGCAGTAGTAGTAGTAGTAGTAATAGTGGTAGAAGCTGTTTACGAATAGTAGGAAAGGAAAATCAGGAAGTAGTCTTCTCTAAGAGGTAGCTCAACTATTTCTCCTTTAAGTCTAAGGGACTGCACAGAACTTCTCATTTAAGTCTAAAGGAATGCACACAACTTCTCATTTAAGTCTACGCCCTTGTAAACTACATCTCATTTAAGTCTACGGCTCACTACTTCTGATTTAACTCTACGGCTCACAACTCATTTAACTGTAAGGGATTTGCTCTACACTTCTCATTTAAGTCTATGGGGTTTGCACATTTAGGTCTACAGGGTTTACACACTACTTCTCATTTAAGTCAACTGATTTGCATACCATTTAAACAAGTCTATGAGGTTTGCACACCCCATTAAAGTCTATGGGGTTTGCACGCCATCAACGAAAGGGAGAGGACGGTTCTAGTCCTTAATTACACTACTACCAACAACATGTCAAGCACAATCACCACCACACAGATGATCAACAGTAACAACAGCAACAACAACAACACATGAAGTACCACCACCACACAGAACAACAGGACACCAGAGAGCAGGGAGAGATACTGGAGGGCCAGGAATAAGTACCTCAGAGTGAGGTGAGAAGCAGACAGAATGAAAATGATATCGCGAGTAAACCCAAGACCCAGGAAGAACTGCTCCACAGCCATGTCAGGAGGAAAACAGCAGTGAAGGAACAAGTGAGGAAACTGAGAGAAGGGGAAAACAGATACACAGAGAATGACAAGGAATTGTGTGAAAGACTCAACAAGAGATTCCAGGGTGTCTTCACGATAGAACAAGGAGAAACCCCTGCACTAAATGAGGCGGCAAACCAGGCAACCTTGGAGGAACTTGAGCTTACCAGTGATGAGGTAAAAAAGAAACTGTTGGCACTGAACATCACAAAGGATGTTGGGCCTGACAGAATATCACCGTGGATACTAAAAGAAGGTACAGAAGCACTAAGTGTGTCACTCTCTACGGTGTATAACAGGTCACTGGAAACAGGAGACCTACCGTAAAGTTGGAAGACAGCTAATGTAGTCTTAATACAAAAGGGGTGACAGGCAAGAGGCACTGAATTACAGGCCAGTTTCTCTAATTTGCATACTATGCAAGGTGATGGAGAAGATCGTGAGGAAAAGGCTTGTAGAACATCTGGAAGGAAATAGCTTTGTAACACACTACCAGCATGGGTTCATAGTTGGTAAATCGGTCCTCACAGGCTTAATAGAATCCTATGTCCAAGTAACAAAAATTAGGCAAGAAAGAGAAGGGTGGGGCAGACTGCATTTTCTTGGAACGTCAGAGAGCTCCCATAAAAGTACTCCCATAAAACGTTGTTACAAACGTTGGAGCAACAGGCAGGAGTAAAAGGTAAGGTGCTCCAGTGGATAAGGGAGTACCTAAGCAACAGGAAACAGCGAGTAACTTTGAGAGTTCTTCTAGATGTCACTAGAAGATCCCCACAGGGCTCTGTACTTGGACCTATTCTGTTTCTAATATATGTAAACGATCTTCAGGAGGGTATAGACTCATTCCTCTCAATGTTTGCTGATGATGCAAAAATTATGAGAAGAATCAAGACAGATGAAGATAGACAGAGACTAAAGGTTGACCTGAACAAACTGGAGGAATGATCTAGAAAATGGCCACTAAAGTTCAACTCAGAAAATGAAAAGTAATGGAGTTTTAGGCGAAGGGAGCAGGAGGCTGAACACAAGGTACCATCTGGGAGGTGAAATCCTGCAAGAGTCAAATAGAGAGAAAGATCTGGGGATTGATATCACACCGAACCTGTCTCCAGAGGCCCACATCAAAAGGATATCATCAGCGGCATATGCTAGATTGGCCAACATAAGAATCGCCTATACAAACTTGTGTAGGGAATCGTTCAGAACATTATATACCACTTATGTCAGACGAATTCTGGAGTATGCAGCTCCAGCCTGGCGTCCATTCCTAGATAAACACAAGACAAAGTTAGAGAAGATTCAGAGGTATGCCACCAGACTAGTTCCAGAACTGAGAGGTATGAGCTACGAGGAAAGGCTAAGGGAAAAGGCTAAAAGCTGAACCTCACGTCCCTGGAAGACAGAAGAGTAAGGGGAGAAGACAAACCCTTTAGCACTGGTGGAACACAACAAGGAGACACAGGTGGAAACTTAATACCCAAATGAGCTACAGAGACATTAGACAAAGTTTCTCCGGTATCAGAGAAGTTAACAAATGGAATGCATTAAACAGTAATATGGTGGAGACAGACTCCATACACAGTTTGAAAAGTAGATATGATAGAGCCCAGTAGGCTCAGGAATCTGTACACCAGTTGATTGACAGTTGAGAGGCGGGACCAAAGAGCCAGAGCTCAAATCCCACAAGCACAATTAGGTGAGTACAACTAGGTGAGTACAGACGGTCAGCAGTAGCAACAACAACAACAGTAACACGTGAAGCACCACCACCACACAGACTCTCAACAAAGGCAGCACAATGCAATTCAATAACTACAAAAATGCAAGTAGCAGGTTTAGAGCTTAAGAAACTCCCTCGCTCCACGTAAATATGGCACTCTTTTACCTTCCTCAGAGAGAGCAGGAAAATCCAGAGACAGTGAGGACCTAAACGCACCTTTACAAACCCCAGTGTACGAAAAATATTAAATCTTCCTTACAGAATTTGAAGCAAAAGCGAGTGAGGGAATCCTGGATAAGCTGTAAACAACGAACTGCCTCGAACCTTGGACTTCTACATACCCTCAAAACTCTATATAAACGTTCCACGATGAAAGATTAATGGTCTAGGCACAGAAGGAAGTTGGGCGGTCATAAGAGTGCTCGAAGCTCCTGGTGCTAAAGTGTACACTATGGTGCAGTGTAAAGTCAGTGCATATTAATTATAGACACAATGCGTACTCTCAAAGGCTGTTCTTTGGCAGAATATAATGAATATGATGAATGGAGTTACGTGGAAGTTCAATGTTACCTAACTAATCTGTGACAATATAATGATCAGTAAAAATAACACTGTTATTTTTATCTAGCACCATGGAGAACACAGGTGTGGAAACCTAGCACCATGGAGAACACAGGTGTGGAAACCTAGCACCATGGAGAACACAGGTGTGAAAACCTAGCACCATGGAGAACACAGGTGTGGGGACCTAGCACCATGGAGAACACAGGTGTGAAAACCTAGCACCATGGAGAACACAGGTGTGAAAACCTAGCACCATGGAGAACACAGGTGTGGGAACCTAGCACCATGGAGAACACAGGTGTGGAAACCTAGCACCATGGAGAACACAGGTGTGAAAACCTAGCACCATGGAGAACACAGGTGTGAAAACCTAGTACCATGGAGAACACAGGTGTGGGAACCTAGCATCATGGAGAACACAGGTGTGGAAACCTAGCACCATGGAGAACACAGGTGTGGGAACCTAGCACCATGGAGAACACAGGTGTGGAAACCTAGCACCATGGAGAACACAGGTGTGGAAATCTAGCACCATGGAGAACACAGGTGTGGGAACCTAGCACCATGGAGAACACAGGTGTGAAAACCTAGCACCATGGAGAACACAGGTGTGAAAACCTAGCACCATGGAGAACACAGGTGTGGGGACCTAGCACCATGGAGAACACAGGTGTGAAAACCTAGCACCATGGAGAACACAGGTGTGAAAACCTAGCACCATGGAGAACACAGGTGTGGGAACCTAGCACCATGGAGAACACAGGTGTGGAAACCTAGCACCATGGAGAACACAGGTGTGAAAACCTAGCACCATGGAGAACACAGGTGTGAAAACCTAGTACCATGGAGAACACAGGTGTGGGAACCTAGCATCATGGAGAACACAGGTGTGGAAACCTAGCACCATGGAGAACACAGGTGTGGGAACCTAGCACCATGGAGAACACAGGTGTGGAAACCTAGCACCATGGAGAACACAGGTGTGAAAACCTAGCACCATGGAGAACACAGGTGTGAAAACCTAGTACCATGGAGAACACAGGTGTGGGAACCTAGCATCATGGAGAACACAGGTGTGGAAACCTAGCACCATGGAGAACACAGGTGTGGGAACCTAGCACCATGGAGAACACAGGTGTGGAAACCTAGCACCATGGAGAACACAGGTGTGGAAATCTAGCACCATGGAGAACACAGGTGTGGGAACCTAGCACCATGGAGAACACAGGTGTGAAAACCTAGCACCATGGAGAACACAGGTGTGAAAACCTAGCACCATGGAGAACACAGGTGTGGGGACCTAGCACCATGGAGAACACAGGTGTGGGGACCTAGCACCATGGAGAACACAGGTGTGAAAACCTAGCACCATGGAGAACACAGGTGTGAAAACCTAGCACCATGGAGAACACAGGTGTGGGAACCTAGCACCATGGAGAACACAGGTGTGGAAACCTAGCACCATGGAGAACACAGGTGTGAAAACCTAGCACCATGGAGAACACAGGTGTGAAAACCTAGTACCATGGAGAACACAGGTGTGGGAACCTAGCATCATGGAGAACACAGGTGTGGAAACCTAGCACCATGGAGAACACAGGTGTGGGAACCTAGCACCATGGAGAACACAGGTGTGGAAACCTAGCACCATGGAGAACACAGGTGTGGAAATCTAGCACCATGGAGAACACAGGTGTGGGAACCTAGCACCATGGAGAACACAGGTGTGAAAACCTAGCACCATGGAGAACACACGTGTGAAAACCTAGCACCATGGAGAACACAGGCGTGGGGACCTAGCACCATGGAGAACACAGGTGTGGGAACCTAGCACCATGGAGAACACAGGTATGGACGTCTAGCAGCTGGGACGACACAGGTATGGCCACCTAGCAGCTGGGACGACACAGGTATGGCCACCTAGCAGCTGGGACGACACAGGTATGGCCACCTAGCAGCTGGGACGACACAGGTATGGCCACCTAGCAGCTGGGACGACACAGGTATGGCCACCTAGCAGCTGGGACGACACAGGTATGGCCACCTAGCAGCTGGGACGACACAGGTATGGCCACCTAGCAGCTGGGACGACACAGGTATGGCCACCTAGCAGCTGGGACGACACAGGTATGGCCACCTAGCAGCTGGGACGACACAGGTATGGCCACCTAGCAGCTGGGGCGACACAGGTATGGCCACCTAGCAGCTGGGACGACACAGGTATGGTCACCTAGCAGCTGGGACGACACAGGTATGGTCACCTAGCAGCTGGGACGACACAGGTATGGTCACCTAGCAGCATACCTGGAGAATACCTGGACTGGGTTCCCAGAGTATCTCTACCCCCTCTTCCCCTCTCCCAAGCCAGGCCCGGGGCCAGGCATGACTTGTGATAGCTTGGTCCAACAGACTGTTGCGGCTGGCAGCGACTCGCAGGCCCCACAGATTTACTTGAACCCATTTTATCCATCACTTCTTTGAAGGAATGCGTCTAACTTTGTTCTTGAATATATCCAATTTAGTTCTCTCCATTATTTCGAATGCTTCCTGTGCTCTGTGATTTTGGCTGTGCTTGGAGAACACCGGTGTAGATACTTAACAACATGAAGAACACATTCATTCATTCTTGATTGAGAGTCAGTCAGGTGCAGTCACAGTGAGAGGTTGTGTTTGCTGAAGCTCCGATTGTTGTAACATTATTATTGCAATACTGGAAGGATTAGTGAAGGATTTGGTGAGTCTGGTTGGAGCTCTGAGAGCAGAGATGGATTCCCTGCGGGAGGAGGTACGACGGCTGAGACTTCGGGAGGAAACGAAGGAGGAGACCAGTGTTGACGGGACCTCATCGTGGAGCGTCGTGAAGGACAGGGGTCTTAGGAAGACCTTGACAAGGCCACCTACAGACGCCCTAAGGACAGCAAATTCATTTGCCGTGTTGGAGGACGAGTGCTGTGGTGAGCCTGCAGTTCACTCGGAACGGAAACCAGCGAGGAGCGGCGGAGCGCAGGCCCAACAGGCTGCTCAGAAAGTTAAGGAGGTACTGAAGCGAATTTTGGTTGTGGGAGATTCCCAGGTGAGGTATTTAGACAGAACGTTTTGTGCCAGAGATAGGGGAAACAGATTAAGGGTTTGCTATCCGGGAGCTGGAATTGGTGATATTGTTGGAAACATGAATGATATTATGACGGGAAATGGGAACAAACCCGTTATTGGTATTAGTGCAGGGGGTAATGATGTTGGGCGAGTTAAGAGTGAGGAACTAATACAGAGATTCAGGACAGCCATTGAATTAGTTAGGAGCAAGGGAGGAATCCTGATCATATGTGGCATTCTTCCAAGAAAGGGAGTGGGAAATGAATGGATGTCGAGGGCACTTGGTGTCAACTGCCGGCTGGAAAGATATTGCAAATCAAATGTAATATCTTTCATAGACAACTGGGAACACTTCTATGGAAGAAATGAAATGTATGCTCGTGATGGGGTGCATCTATCGAGGGCTGGGGTTGTTGCTGTTGCGAACTCGTTGGAACCAGTGGTTAGAGGTGTTTGTTTGGGTTTAAACTGTTAGTAGATAGTGGTATGGGAATTGATTTGGAGGAAGGAGGTAATAAAAGTATGTGTTCGTGGGAGAAAAGAATTGGCAAAATGATCAGGAAAAGAAAAGGGCCTCAAAATAATAATTCACTTAAGGTATATTACACCAACAGTAGAAGTCTAAGAAATAAAATTAACGAATTAAATGCTCTTGTCTGCACAGAAAAAATAGATATTATTGCACTTACCGAAACGTGGATGAATGTAGAAAATAGAGAACTATTAGCTGAATATCAAATAAATGGATTTAAACTATTTCACACAGATAGATATATTAGATGAGGAGGGGAAGTAGCCATATATGTTAGGGACAATTTGAAATGTAGTCTCAAAGAGGGAATCAAAACTGAGCCACACACAGAAACTATTTGGATAGAATTAAACGAAAAAGCAAATAATATTATAATAGGAGTTATATATAGGCCACCCAATTTAGACAGAATGGAAGCAGAGCATCTATGGGATGAAATATCTAGAGCATCTAGATCTAACAGTATTTATGTCATGGGTGACTTTAATTTTAGTGGAATAAACTGGGTGAACAAAACAGGGAATATTTTATATTTTTAACAAATATAAAATATTTGTTAAAAAGTCTACTCATCTCCTTGTCATTATCCGTTATTTGACCTGTCTCAGATTTTAATGGACCTATCCTTTCCCTAGTCTTAGTTCGATATAACTGAAAAAACCCTTTAGGATTTGACTTTGCTTGCTCTGCTATGCGAACTTCATAGTTTCTTTTTGCTTTCCTAATCTCTTTTTTAACATTTCTAACCAGTTGTATGAATTCATGTTCTAAACTGACTTCCCCATTCTTAATCCTTTTGTACCAAGCACTCTTTATACCTATAAGGTTCTTTAAATTATTTGTTATCCACTTTGGGTCATTAGTATTCGATTTATTCAATTTGTATGGTATACTACGTTCCTGTGCTTTGTTTAGAATATTCTTAAATAAGTTATATATTAAATCCACATCGAAATCCCCTTTTACGTCACCTATCGCTGGGTTCATGTCTCGCTCTAAGACCGGCCTACACCCCATACCCAAGATTTTCCAATCTATTTGACCCAAAAAATTTCTTAGGCTATTAAAATCAGCTTTTCGAAAATCTGGCACTTTAACAGAATTTTCTCCTACAGGTCTATTCCATTCTATGCTAAATCTGATTACTTTGTGATCAGTGTTCCCTAGCTCACTCCCTATTTCGATGTCATTAATTTGTGTTTCCCTGTTAGATAACACTAATTCTAAAATATTATTTTCCCGCGTTGGTTCCTTAATGTGTTGCGTAAGAAAGCAATCGTCAATTAATTCTAGAAAATCTTCTGCTTCACTATTCCCTGTTTTGTTCACCCAGTTTATTCCACTAAAATTAAAGTCACCCATGACATAAATATTGTTAGATCTAGATGCTCTAGATATTTCATCCCATAGATGCTTTGCTTCCAATCTGTCTAAATTGGGTGGCCTATATATAACTCCTAATATAATATTATTTGCTTTTTCGTTTAATTCTATCCAAATAGTTTCTGTGTGTGGCTCAGTTTTGATTCCCTCTTTGAGACTACATTTCTAATTGTCCCTAACATATATGGCTACTCCCCCTCCTCGTCTAATATATCTATCTGTGTGAAATAGTTTAAATCCATTTATCTGATATTCAGCTAATAGTTTTCTATTTTCTACATTCATCCACGTTTCGGCAAGTGCAATACTATCTATTTTTTCTGTGCAGACAAGAGCATTTAATTCATTAATTTTATTTCTTAGACTTCTACTGTTAGTGTAATATATCCTAAGTGAATTGTTATTTTGAGGCCCTTTTCTTTCCCTGATCATTTTGCCAATTCTTTTCTCCCACGAACACATACTTTTATTACCTCCTTCCTCCAAATCAATTCCCATACCACTATCTACTACCAGTTTAAACCCAAACAAACACCTCTAACCACTGGTTCCAACGAGTTCGCAACAGCAACAACCCCAGCCCTCGATAGATGCACCCCATCACGAGCATACATTTCATTTCTTCCATAGAAGTGTTCCCAGTTGTCTATGAAAGATATTGCATTTGATTTGCAATATCTTTCCTGCCGGCAATTAACACCAAGTGCCCTCGACATCCATTCATTTCCCACTCCCTTTCTTGGAAGAATGCCACATATGATCGGGATTCCTCCCTTGTTCCTAACTAATTCAATGGCTGTCCTGAATCTCTGTATTAGTTCCTCACTCCTAACTCGCCCAACATCATTATCCCTTGCAGTTCAGTTTTGGTCGCCGTATTATAGAATGGATATAAATTCACTTGAACGTGTCCAACGTAGGATGACTAAGTTAATTCCCCAAATTAGAAATCTTTCATATGAAGAAAGATTAACAAAGCTTAAGTTGCATTCACTGGAAAGGCGAAGAGCTAGGGGTAACGTGATAGAGGTTTACAAGTGGATGAATGGACATAACAGGGGGGATATTACTAGGGTATTAAAAATATAAACACAAGACAGAACACGAAACAATGGGTATAAATTGGATAAGTTTAGATTTAGGACAGACTTGGGTAAATACTGGTTCAGTAACAGGGTTGTTGATTTGTGGAACCAATTGCCGCGTAACGTTGTGGATGTGGGGTCCCTCGATTGTTTCAAGCGCGAATTGGACAAGAATATGAGTGGGATTGGGTGGTTATAGATAGGAGCTGCCTCGTATGGGCCAATAGGCCTTCTGCAGTTACCTTTGTTCTTATGTTTATGGGTCCACAGCGGAAGGGAGAACATTTTTTCTGGGCCTTGAACGGCCAGCAACATGGAGAACACAGCCGTTCACATCTACACACTAGCACGGACACCCAGCAATAGAAAGAACAAGGCCTTGGACACTTAGCAGTAGGAAGAATGCAGCCTTGGACACCCAACAGCAGAGGGAGAGAGAGATTGAGAGAGAGAGAGAGTGATACACAGAGATAAAGATACAGAAAGAAAGAGAGATAAACAGACAGATCTGGCAAACGCCGGGTGCCTCCGTTACATACTTATAAGATAGAAAGTCTGGTTACCTAGGACGGCATAAGATGGCCGGGGTAGACATAAATTGAATGCTTAGTAACCATTAATAACCATCTTTAGTAACCATTTTTTAACGGTCGTGATGGTCGAGTGGTGAAGGTGTCCTGTACACCAGTTGCATAGTGCTCCTGGCAGTATGGGTTCGAGTTACTTCTGGGGTGTGAGTTTTCGATATATATATGTATGTATATCACGAAAATAAACACGTGATTAAAAATGTGACAATGTCAGACCACGGAGGAAAAATGAAACAGGAATTTCTTTAAGTACTTTCATATATTAGTACATCTTCAGAAGGAGTGATTTTACAGATCGAGTACTGGACATAAATAGGCAGGAGAGAATGGTGGAGTGAGGTGAGGTACAATACGTGGACACTGCAGAGGACCTATTGGCCCATCTGATGCAGCAACCACACACAGGCCCACACATAGATAATTAAAGCATAAAAATGGATCTAAGTTATATAGACCACTGCTAATGTTCAAATTACTTTCTTTTGTGATCTGTATCAAAGCAGATTCAATTTTGTGATCTGTATCAAAGCAGATTTATGTTTCTGTTATAAGTGCTTTTACAATTCGTTATTGAAGAAGCCATCTCCCAATCAATTTGGTGAGCATCTTCTGACAGATGAACAAACAAAGCATTAGACAACTGGCCATGTCTTACAGAGTGTTTATGTTGCGAAATTATACATTTCAAATCTTTTGATGTTTGCCCAACATAGAACTTATTACAGTCTTGTAAAGACTGTTAAGACTATATATATATATATATATATATATATATATATATATATATATATATATATATATATATATATATATATATATATATATATATATATATATATATATAAGTTTTCAGTTGCATATTGTCCTGGGGACCATTCAGGCTTGTTCGCATATATATATATATATATATATATATATATATATATATATATATATATATATATATATATATATATATATATATATATATATATATATATATATATATATATATATATTGGCGTATACTGGCAGCAGGTTTTCTTTCAAACATGTTTCATTGAATATGACCGCATATTCTGTATTTATTATTTTCTGGTTTAGGGCTTCTATCCCTCTAACTATTTTTTTAGCATCAGGGCTTAATTGAAATAGGAGTTCTCCAAAACTCATTTTCGTACTTTTAAGGTGAAGAAAAGAAGTGATTTACTATAGAGTGTATTACACTTATTTGTATAATTTGCACGTCGTGCAAATTATACAAATAAGTGTAATACACTCTATAGTAAATCACTTCTTTTCTTCACCTTAAAAGTACGAAAATGAGTTTTGGAGAACTCCTATTTCAATTAAGCCCTGATGCTAAGAAAATAGTTAGAGGGATAGAAGCCCTAAACCATTTTACCAGCATAGCAAAAAAAGCATAGCATTTTACCAAATCACGTCTTGTACATACCAGTTGCGTTGCTTCTGGGAGTATGGGTTCGAGTCACTTCTGGGGTGTGAGTTTTCAGTTGCATATTGTCCTGGGGACCATTCAGGCTTGTTCGCATTTGTGTTCCTCACGTGTGCCCCAAAGAATGAGGTGATTTGGTAAAATGCTATGCCCAAGATTACTATCCGAGTGCCGGCGGTGGGGTGGTTCAAATAGCCTCGGCTATCACCTCATTATGTCCGGTCGTGATGGTCAAGTGGATTAAGGCGTCTTGTACATACCAGTTGCGTTGCTTCTGGGAGTATGGGTTCGAGTCACTTCTGGGGTGTGAGTTTTCAGTTGCATATTGTCCTGGGGACCATTCAGGCTTGTTCGCATGTATATATATATATATGTATATATATGTATATATATATATATATATATATATATATATATATATATATATATATATATATATATATATATATATATATATATATATATATATATTTGAGGAGATCAAATATATATATATATATATATATATATATATATGTATATATATATATATATATATATATATATATATATATATATATGTATATATATATATATATATATATATATATATATATATATATATATATATATATATATATATATATATATGCGAACAAGCCTGAATGGTCCCCAGGACATATGCAACTGAAAACTCACATATACAAGGCATATATATATATATATATATATATATATATATATATATATATATATATATATATATATATATATATATATATATATATATATATATATATATATATACATATATATATATATCACGAAAATAAACACGTGATTAAGAATGTGACAATGTCAGACCACGGAGGAAAAATGAAACAGGAAATTTCCTTAAGTACTTTCGTATATTAAATACATCTTCAGAAGGTCATTTTACAGATCGAGTGATGGATATAAATAGGCAGGAAGGAGTGGTGAAGTAAGGTGAGGTACAATACTTGGACAACGCAGACGGCCCATTGGCCCATCAGATGCACCCAATTGGCACATCCGATGTAGCACAATGGCCCATCTGATACAGCAGACATACAAGCATAATATATAGGTAATTATAACATAAAGAAGTAAATATATACAATAAATTAGTGAGACAAATGTTTTTCAATGATTCTACTTAAATCGCCCTTTAGCTGATCTATTAGAAATGGATCTAAGTTATATAGATATAACTATATAACTAAGTTATATTGTTTAAAAAATAACTCCTGGAATCATTCCTTGGTTTAGATATGTTGATGATATCTTGTGTATTTGGCCTTCAGATGTAAACACAGACGAATTTGTAGCCAAACTTAATGACCAAGTCACCTCCATAAAATTTACTATGGAGACTGAAATTGATAAATGTTTGCCATTCTTAGATGTGCTTATTCATAGGGAAAACTCTTCATTAAAGTTTAGTGTTTACAGAAAACCTACGAACAATTTATCTTATGTTCATTATTTTTCAGGGCATAAATACAATGTAAAAAAGTCAATTTTTTCTTCAATGTATCTAAGAGCTCTTCGAGTTGTGAGTCCAGAATTCTTAGATGAAGAATTTAAGAATATTGATTCGATTGGTCTTAAGCTTTGTTACCCACGGAATTTTTTGGAAGTTTGTCGTAACAAAGCTCGTCGTACATATTATAATAATGTATGCAGTGAAAGGATTCGCCCAAAGAATGTGTTATGTTTACCATATTTCTCTGGGTTTGAGAATATTGTCAAGGCCTTGAAACTTTTTAATATAGATGTAATGTTTAGCTACGAAAACACTGTTGGTAAGCTATTAGTAAGGAACAGCCCTCGTAGTGATAATTGCGTCATTTATAAAATACCTTGTAAGGAATGTAATAAGTTCTATGTCGGGCAAACATCTAATGATTTAAAATGTAGAATATCGCAACATAAATACTCTGTAAAACATGGCCAATTGTCTAATGCTTTGTTTGTGCATTTGTCAGAAAAAGCTCACCAAATTGATTGGGAGAGTGCTTCTTCAATAACAAATTGTAAAAGCACCTATAACAGAAACATAATTGAATCTGCTTTGATACAGATCACCAAAGAAAGTAATTTGAATATTAGCAGTGGTCTATATAACTTAGATCCATTTCTAATAGATCAGCTAAAGGGCGATTTAAGTAGAATCATTGAAAAACATTTGTCTCACTAATTTATTGTATATATTTACTTCTTTATGTTATAATTACCTATATATTATGCTTGTATGTCTGCTGTATCAGATGGGCCATTGTGCTACATCGGATGTGCCAATTGGGTGCATCTGATTGGCCAATGGGCCGTCTGCGTTGTCCAAGTATTGTACCTCACCTTACTTCACCACTCCTTCCTGCCTATTTATAACCATCACTCGATCTGTAAAATGACCTTCTGAAGATGTATTTAATATACGAAAGTACTTAAGGAAATTTCCTGTTTCATTTTTCCTCCGTGGTCTGACATTGTCATACATATATATATATATATATATATATATGTCGTACCTAGTAGCCAGAACGCACTTCTCAGCCTACTATGCAAGGCCCGATTTGCCTAATAAGGCAAGTTTTCCTGAATTAATATATTTTCTCTAATTTTTTTCTTATGAAATGATAAAGCTACCCATTTCATTATGTATGAGGTCAATTTTTTTCATTGGAGTTAAAATTAACGTAGATATATGACCGAACCTATCCAACCCTACCTAACCTAACCTAATCTATCTTTATAGGTTAGGTTCGGTTAGGTAGCCGAAAAAGGTAGGTTAGGTTAGGTTAGGTAGGTTAGGTAGTCGAAAAAACATTAATTCATGAAAACTTGGCTTATTAAGCAAATCGGGCCTTGCATAGTAGGCTGAGAAGTGCGTTCTGGCTACTAGGTACGACATATATATATATATATATATATATATATATATATGTCGTACCTAGTAGCCAGAACTCACTTCTTAGCCTACTATGCAAGGCCCGATTTGCCTAATAAGCCAAGTTTTACTGAATTAATATATTTTCTCAAATTTTTTTCTTATGAAATGATAAAGCTACCTATTTCATTATGTATGAGGTCAATTTTTTTTATTGGAGTTAAAATTAACGTAGATATATGACCGAACCTAACCAACCCTACCTAACCTAACCTAACCTATCATTATAGGTTAGGTTAGGTTAGGTAGCCGAAAACGTTAGGTTAGGTTAGGTTAGGTAGGTTAGGTAGTCGAAAAAACATTAATTCATGAAAACTAGGCTTATTAGGCAAATCGGGCCTTGCATAGTAGGCTGAGAAGTGAGTTCTGGCTACTAGGTACGACATATATATATATATATATATATATATATATATATATATATATATATATATGTCGTACCTAGTAGCCAGAACTCACTTCTCAGCCTACTATTCAAGGCCCGATTTGCCTAATAAGCCAAGTTTTCCTGAATTAATATATTTACTATAATTTTTTTCTTATGAAATGATAAAGCAACCCTTTTCTCTATGTATGAGGTCAATTTTTTTTTATTGGAGTTAAAATTAACGTAGATATATGACCGAACCTAACCAACCCTACCTAACCTAACCTAACCTATATTTATAGGTAAGGTTAGGTTAGGTAGCCAAAAAAAGCTAGGTTAGGTTAGGTTAGGTAGGTTAGGTAGACGAAAAAACATTAATTCATGAAAACTTGGCTTATTAGGCAAATCGGGCCTTGAATAGTAGGCTGAGAAGTGCGTTCTGGCTATTAGGTACGACATATATATATATACATATATATATATATATATATATATATATATATATATATATATATATATATATATATATATATATATATATATATATATATATATATATATGTCGTACCTAGTAGCCAGAACGCACTTGTCAGCCTACTATGCATGGCCAAATTTGCCTAATAGGCCAAGTTTTCATGAATTAATTGTTTTTCGACTACCTAACCTACCTAACCTAACCTAACTTTTTCGGCTACCTAACCTAACCTATAAAGATAGGTTAGGTTAGGTTAGGTAGGGTTGGTTAGGTTCGGTCATATATCTACGTTAATTTTAACTCCAATAAAAAAAAATTGACCTCATACATTATGAAATGGGTAGCTTTATCATTTCATAAGAAAAAAAATAGAGAAAATATATTAATTAAGGAAAACTTGGCTTATTAGGCAAATTTGGTCTTGCATAGTAGGCTGAGAAGTGCGTTCTGGCTACTAGGTACGACATATATATATATATATATATATATATATATATATATATATATATATATATATATATATATCACTCGATCTGTATACACATATATATATGTGTATTTATATACACATATATATATATGTGTATATAAATATATATATATATATATATATATATATATATATATATATATATATATATATATATATATATATATGTCGTACCTAGTAGCCAGAACGCACTTATCAGCCTACTATTCAAGGCCCGATTTGCCTAATAAGCCAAGTTTTCATGAATTAATATGTTTTCTCTAGTTTTTTTCTTACGAAATGATAAAGCTACCCATTTCATTACGTATGAGGTCAATTTTTTTTTAATGGAGTAAAAATTAACGTAGATATATGACCGAACCTAACCAACCCTACCTAACCTAACCTAACCTATCTTCATAGGTTAGGTTCGGTTAGGTAGCAGAAAAAGTTAGGTTAGGTTAGGTTAGGTAGGTTAGGTAGTCGAAAAAACATTAATTCATGAAAACTTGGCTTATTAGGCAAATCGGGCCTTGAATAGTAGGCTGATAAGTACGTTCTGGCTATTAGGTACGACATATATATATATATATATATATATATATATATATATATATATATATGTCGTACCTAGTAGCCAGAACGCACTTCTCAGCCTACTATGTAAGGCCCGATTTGCCTAATAAGCCAAGTTTTCATGAATTATTTGTTTTTTGACTACCTAACCTACCTAACCTAACCTAACCTAACTTTTTCGGCTACCCAACCTAACCTAACCTATAAAGATAGGTTAGGTTAGGTTAGGTTGGGTTGGTTAGGTTTGGTCATATATCTACGTTAATTTTAACTCCAATAAAAAAAATTGACCTCATACATAATAAAATGGGTAGCTTTATCATTTCATAAGAAAAAAATTGGAGAAAATATATTAATTCAGGAAAACTTGGCTTATTAGGCAAATCGGGCCTTGCATAGTAGGCCGAGAAGTGCGTTCTGGCTACTAGGTACGACATATATATATATATATATATATATATATGTCGTACCTAATAGCCAGAACGCACTTCTCAGCCTACTATGCAAGGCCCGATTTGCCTAATAAGCCAAGTTTTCCTGTATTAATATATTTTCTCTAATTTTTTTCTTATAAAATGATAAAGCTACCCATTTCATTATGTATGAGGTCAATTTGTTTTTATTGGAGTTAAAATTAACGTAGATATATGACCGAACCTAACCAACCCTACCTAACCTAACCTATCTTTATCGGTTAGGTTAGGTAGCAGAAAAAGTTAGGTTAGGTAGGTTAGGTAGTCGAAAAAACATTAATTCATGAAAACTTGGCTTATTAGGTAAATTGGGCCATGCATAGTTGGCTGAGAAGTGCGTTCTGGCTATTAGGTACGACATATATATATATATATATATATATATATATATATATATATATATATATATATATATATATATATATATATATATATATATATATATACATATATATATATATATATATATATATATATATATATATATATATATATATATATATATATATATATATATATATATATATATGTCGTACCTAGTAGCCAGAACTCACTTCTCAGCCTACTATTCAAGGCCCGATTTGCCTAATAAGCCAAGTTTTCCTGAATTAATATATTTACTATAATTTTTTTTCTTATGAAATGATAAAGCAGCCCTTTTCTCTATGTATGAGGTCAATTTTTTTTTATTGGAGTTAAAATTAACGTAGATATATGACCGAACCTAACCAACCCTACCTAACCTAACCTAACCTATATATATAGGTAAGGTTAGGTTAGGTAGCCAAAAAAAGCTAGGTTAGGTTAGGTTAGGTAGGTTAGGTAGACGAAAAAATATTAATTCATGAAAACTTGGCTTATTAGGCAAATCGGGCCTTGAATAGTAGGCTGAGAAGTGCGTTCTGGCTATTAGGTACGACATATATATATATATATATATGCAATTCACGATCACAAAACACTGATCATTTTATGCGGAAAATCCACAGAGAAATATGAAATGAGGTGAACGTTTCGGCTTGTTAAAGCCTTTGTCAACACCAGACTGACTAAAGGAGAAGGGAGAAGGGGAGGATATATAGGCCGACACCTGACCAACCCATTCCTAGGGAAAGAATTAACCAGAAACAGGTATAGCTTAGCTTAAAATGGTCAAAGAGGATTAAGCGGTCAGAGAATAAGGATGAAAGATTAAAGAAAAGCCTCATGAACACACAATATATGAATATAAAATTATAATGAGACATTGTAAGCCTCTATATCAGAGTTTTTTCCTAAACTGTTGTGCAATATTATAACTTAAAAATGGATCAAGTTTGTACATTCCAGTACTAACATTAAGAAGATTTGGACACTGACTGATTAGAGCAGACTCAATTAAATTCCGTTCCACGAAATCCCCACAATTGATAATGCTTTTTGCCCCATTCCAGTTAATATTGTGATCGCATAAACTCGTATGTAGATACAATGCATTAGACGTTTGGGCAGTTCTAATACTATAAGCATGTTGTGACAACCGCAATTGTAAGGACTTTCCTGTTTGTCCAAGGTACACAAAATCACAATCATTGCAGGGAATCGAATACACACAACCTGCTGTATCAGGGGAGTTTTTTATTAAATTGGATTTGATCGTACTACTAGTGAACACCAAATTTATATTAAGTTTCTTAAAAATCAGAGACAATTTTTCAAGTCCACTCGCATAAGGTACCACCAATGAGTTAATAATTTCTGGTTTCGCCTTAGGGACGTGATTATAAAACGTACGCTTGGCTTGTTCAAACGAGAAATCCAAAAATCTCTTAGGATATTGTAAACTCTTCCCAATTTCATATATTTTAGCAATCTCTTCATCAAAAAACTCAGGGCTGCAAACCCTCAAAGCTCGTAGAAACATTCCTGAAAATACTGCCTGTTTAACTTTACTATGATGATTCGAATAAAAATGAACATACGAACCCACGTTGGTAGGTTTCCTATACACATTAAATTTGAACTTTCTAGTGACTCTATGAATCATAATGTCCAAAAACGGAAGAGTACCATTCTCCTCAGTCTCACAAGTGAATTTTATTGAAGGTACCAAAGAATTGAGTTCATTAAGAAAAACTATCTGGTCTTTGTCGCACGGCCATAAGCACAAAATATCATCAACATACCTAAACCAAACTACATTAGCCGGGATAATCCTGGATAAGATTTTTGTTTCGAAGAATTCCATATACAAATTGCTTAAAACTGGGGAAAGGGGATTGCCTATCGCCATACCAAATGTTTGTTTGAAAATTTTTCCATTAAAAATAAAATAATTGTCTTTTATACACAATTTGATAAGTTCCAATACTTTATTGGTCTGCAAGCTCAAATTATATTTAGGCAGTTCCTCACGTAGAAATTCTAACAAATCATCAACAGGAACTTTAGTGAATAAAGAGGTCACATCGAAACTTATTAGTTTAAAATCAAAATTTAAATTCAGTGTGGATAGCTTATTAACTAAGTCCACATTGTTTGTCAAGTGTGAGTTGGAAATAGTACCAACTATAGGGGATAAAACTTTGACTAACCACTTAGAGAGTTTATAAGCCGCCGAACCAACTGAACTAATAATCGGCCTTGCCGGATTATATGGCTTATGAGTTTTTATAAGACCATACATGTAAGGAAGAGAGGGGGATCGACTTGTTAGCCTCGATATCAACTCTTTATCGCCTTTACACACAGTTTTAAGAGTTTTGTTAAAATGTGCAATCACTTTTTCAGTAGGATCTCTATTAATCAATAGATAAATATCCCTGTCTTCCAGGAGTAACTCCATTTTTCGGACATAGTCATCTTTATTCATAATAACTACTGCATTTGACTTATCAGCCTTGGTAATATGTACTGAACAATCTTTTTTGAGATTTTTGAACGCATGAACAAATCGACTTGGACAATTTGGAACAGAATTGTTAAGTAAAACGCCATACATCATACCTTTGCACACATTAATATCTTCAACTGAGACATTGCTATACTTTTCAAGATTGCTGAAACCTTTGGCAATATCTACATAATTGACTGTTCCGTTAGATGTGGCAAAGCTCAGGCCATATCCTGATGCAGTAATCGTGTCATTATCATTATCTAATAAGCCTGAATATATTAATTCAGGCTTATTAGACAAATCGGGCCTTGCATAGTAGGCCGAGAAGTGCGTTCTGGCTACTAGGTACGACATATATACACACACACACATATATATATATATATATATATATATATATATATATATATATATATATATATATATATATATATATATATATATACAAAGGAACTCACTCTCCTGTGAACTTCCTCAAAACTTGGAAAGCCAGAGTGTTCACGCACCCTGACATAACAAGTACTCTACCCTCTACATCACGCAGATAGTACAAAAGAGGTTGAAAGTCGGGACTATATCCGCGACAGAATCAACTTCCCGACGAGACTAGCCATGGCTAAGAGACCAGAGTTAATTTTCATCGAACTATCGAACCTTCACATTGCCTGAGAGAACACGAGCCTCATATATGCAGGTACATTTGACTTTGTACATTTGACTTGTGACTTTAAGCAAGTTACCATGCATATATATATATATTGGTGTATACTGGCAGCAGGTATTCTTTCAAACATGTTTCATTGAATATGACCGCATATTCTGTATTTATTATTTTCTGGTTTAGGGCTTCTATCCCTCTAACTATTTTCTTAGCATCAGGGCTTAATTGAAATAGGAGTTCTCCAAAACTCATTTTCGTACTTTTAAGGTGAAGAAAAGAAGTGATTTACTATAGAGTGTATTACACTTATTTGTATAATTTGCACGACGTTTCGAACCTCCATGGTTCATTCTCAAGTGAACAGATCTTACAATACTAGTTGATTTTATACCCGCATTAGGTCAGGTGATAATACAATGAAGGTGAAAACACGGGGGGATACATAAGGGATAAACATAGGGGCTGCAGAAGGCTTATTGGCCCATACGAGGCATCTCCTATCTAAACACAAAGATTAATCCAGTGTAATTGGCCTGTTATGTTGGACATTGTCTTCTGTGTTGGCATCGATATGTTCTTGTCTTGTCCTTACTCTCATGGTAACTCTCACATCTCCGATATATATATATATATATATATATATATATATATATATATATATATATATATATATATATATATATATATATATATATATATATATTTATATATATATATATATATATATATATATATATATATATATATATATATATATATATATATATATATATATATATATATTAGTATATTTTGGTAGCAGTCTTTCCTGTAGACATATATTATTAAATATGACCGAAAAAGTAAGATTAATAATTCTAACACGAATTTTCTCAATCTTTCGTACATTTCTTTTCACTGTTGGTGGTAATTCAAAAATCAGTTCTCCAAAATTCATTTTTATTTCTAGTCTGACACGACACTTGAGCGCGTTTCGTAAAACTTATTACATTTTTCAAAGACTTTAGTTTAAACACACACAACTGAATAGAACTTACAAATCTCCGATTTGTTTATATCTACATTTGAGTGAGGTGAATGAGGTGAGGTGGTATTTATTAAGGTATTAATTTCATCAACACAAGACAGAACACGAAACAATGGGTATTGAATAGAAGTGATTGTAGAAAGCCTATTGGTCCATATTTCTTGATGCTTCTATATTGGAGCGGAGTCTTGAGGTGGGTAGAATATAGTTGTGCATTAATTGGCTGTTGATTGCTAGTGTTGACTTCTTGATGTGTAGTGCCTCGCAAACGTCAAGCCGTCTGCTATCGCTGTATCTATCGATGATTTCTGTGTTGTTTACTAGGATTTCTCTGGCGATGGTTTGGTTGTGGGAAGAGATTATATGTTCCTTAATGGAGCCCTGTTGCTTATGCATCGTTAAACGCTTAGAAAGAGATGTTGTCTTGCCTATATACTGGGTTTTTTGGAGCTTACAGTCCCCAAGAGGGCATTTGAAGGCATAGACGACGTTGGTTTCTTTTAAAGCGTTCTGTTTTGTGTCTGGAGAGTTTCTCATGAGTAGGCTGGCCGTTTTTCTGGTTTTATAGTAAATCGTCAGTTGTATCCTCTGATTTTTGTCTGTAGGGATAACGTTTCTATTAACAATATCTTTCAGGACCCTTTCCTCCGTTTTATGATCTGTGGAAAAGAAGTTCCTGTAAAATAGTCTAATAGGGGGTATAGGTGTTGTGTTGGTTGTCTCTTCAGAGGTTGCATGGCGTTTCACTTTCCTTCTTATGATGTCTTCGACGAAACCATTGGAGAAGCCGTTGTTGACTATGACCTGCCTTACCCTACAGAGTTCTTCGTCGACTTGCTTCCATTCTGAGCTGTGGCTGAGAGCACGGTCGACATATGCGTTAACAACACTCCTCTTGTAAGGATTCATTATTATTATATGTGTGTATGTATCGTGTATGTGCTTTGTCCAGTAAATGTATACCAATTTGCTGGTGTTTGCCCTTGTCCTAGTGAGGCTTCCCATGAGGTAGTAAAGAAGGAGAGAGAGAGAGAAAGAACCAAGAACCACTGCTGTGGACAGGGTAGAAGGTAATACTAATAAGTCAAAAGGGGGATCGAGGAGATCATATATCATAAGGAGAGAGTGGGGAGTCACAGCGGCTCGAGTGGGTGTGTGCACGTGACAACGAGGCTAAGTGTTTGAGCCGCATCCCCTAAACGTGTGACGTTGAGCCCCTCTCCAAGAGCCAGAAGCGACAAGGGGGATCTAGTGAGGTATAAGCACTCTACCGAGTTGTGGGTTGGGTTGTCCGTAGAGAAGGATCAACGACGACAACACCACCAACACACAATCTATAATACAAGATAGCTGGAACAACTAACTGACAACACTTTCTTGGGGTTGTCCCTAACTTTACTACTCTACACAGTAAATTGTATAACATCATAAACTCTTTCAATGGTACTGAAGGTCTGTGAATCGGGCGAGTATTTTGCTTAGTCAAAAACTTAATGATGGGTGCCCATATGGGGTCTTGTCTCTGTTCCGTCTCGACTACTGTAGCATCTAATGCTGGGTAAGTTAACTAAATTGCAGCTAGGTGTCGAAAAAACGCATCAGCTACAACATTTTGCTTTCCTGGAATATAACCAAATGTGGGATTGAACTCTTGAATTGTGAGCAAATATCTAGCAAACTTTCCCACAGAATTCTTATTCTTGAACAAAGGAATTAATGGTTGGTGATCTGAAAGAACATGAACTGGGTGATTATAAATTGTATCTCTGAAATGTTTAAGTGCCCATACAACTGCTAAAGCTTCACGTTCTGTTGCACTATATTTTTTCTCTTCTTTAGATAATGTACGGCTCACATAAGCTATTACGTGATCTTCATGACCTTCTGTTTGAAGTAATGCAGCACCTAAGCCATTGTCAGCTTAGCATCTGTAACCTATGTAAAAGGTTTAGAAAAATCTGGGTACCTAAGGACAGGTGACGAGATCAATGCTGTCTTGAGCGTTTTGAATTTCCTGGGCGTCTTCCCAAACAAAGGGTTCATCCTTTTTTTGAAACTTGTAAAGTGGAGCAGCTATAATAGAGAATCCATGAACGATAAAATCCTACAAGACCTGTGAACTGTCTCACGGCTTCTGCAGTACGAGGGGTTAGAAAATCATGGGCAGCAATAATTTTTTATTCATTCAATGTAATGCCTGAAGGTGTGACTGTATGACCAAGGAAATTAATCTTTTCCTTTAAAAATGAGCCCTTTGAGAGTTTTATTTTTGAACTTGCTTCTGTGAGCTTTGCAAGTACTTTTTCCAGGTTCTAGAAATGAGTCTGAATATCTTGTGACATGATTATGAGTGAGATCATCAAGGTACATTAGAAGAGTACTTCCTACCAATCTATGAAATTGATTTGTCATGATTCTTGTAAAGGTTATTGGACTATTCCGCAAACCAAATGACATTCTTTTGAAATGAAAATGACCACTGGGAGTACTAAGGCTGTCAACTGTTTACTTTCCTTATCAAGGGGGATCTGCCAGAATCCCTGCTACAAATCTAACGTTGAGAATATTTTTTTTTTTACCTATACTTTGCAACAAATCATTTAAGGCTGGAAGTGGGAAACAATCAGGTATAGTTACTCTGTTAAGCATCTGATAATCGATTACAGGTCTCAGGATTACAGGATTACAGATTACAAGTCCCATCTTGCTTTGGTACAAGAATCAATGGAGCATTCCATGGCGAATTACTTGACTCAGTTACATCACTCTGTAACATTTCCTCTATGAGTCTATCAGCTTTTGCTCTCTGAGAATGGGGTAGATGGTATGTTTTTACAGAAATTGTCATAGTTCCTTGCTCAAGGGGAATTTTATGTGTAATAAGAGGAGTGAGACCTAACTTTTCACCTGGTAGAGCAACAACGGCTCTATTGCTCTTCAAAATTTCCAAAAGTTGAACCACAGAGTCAGGAAAATAAGTAGAACTGAGGTGTAGTGCTTGCACCTCTGACTGAGATCCCTGTTTTCCTGGTGTGAATGTACACACAGTACGTTTTCTATGGAGAGATCGTCCACCACTCGTACTTGTAACGAGTAATGGGCAAAATCTACAACATGGGTGCCAGACTGGAGATGGATGTCGGCATTACTAGTGGTTGCAATATACAAAGTAATGGTACCATCCTGCACTGTGTGCCAGGAGGGTTCAACAAACGTACCTTTCACTTTACACGTATCACTTTCCGCAATGACATCCGATAACTCAAGCACTCCCTGAACCTTAACTCTTATTCTGGTGAGAGAATAAGAGTGCAGCACAGTGTCAGTAGCTGTGGAACCACTGACTTCAGAGATGGAAGCTGCTAGGCGAGCAAGACAACGAGAATCCGTTAGGGTGTCCCCCTCCGAAAGGTCTCAATACGCACTCTCCTTAACGAGTGTACAACTACGATGCTTCAATCGAGTGCCTGTTTGACCAAACCACACACTAGAAAGTGAAAAGACGACGATGTTTCAGTCTCTCCTGGACCCTAATCAAGTCGATTTTTCAGCCACATTATTGTGGCTCCTCATCTGCAATCGAGTGCCTGTTTTCTCGGGTATACTACCGCGACAAGGATCTGATAAACCTTTGCTAGCAAGGCGGGTGTTGACAAAATTAACGTAGTCTGATTGAAGATTGAACCTCCCTGTCGATACATGCTACACAAGGGTATGACATGGTCTTTGATACTAATGTTCCAACAATGGGGAAACAATACGATATTCTCATCAATCATAGTGTACAAACCTAGGATAATGTCGCAAAGAAAATCGATACTCTCAACAACTAAACATGTTATAGACATTGTGATGTCATCTAACTTGAGTGGGAGATCAATTTCCCCCTTAACTTTTACTGTATTTCCTAAAACATCACTTTGAAAAGGTATGGGTGACTTTCTTACTGGAACAGGGTGCTTACTTGCAATATCTCTAGGAGCTGAGGGCTTGACAACTGAGGGCTTGACAATAATAATTTTTGCACCCGAGTCAAGAGCGACTTTAAAATTCTACTATGTGTAGAATAGACAAGGGGGCTATCACTTGAGACTGAACAAGTTACTACTTGTGACTTATGTTGCGTATCGTCAGGGTCAAATTCACTGTGATTCTGTCAACATCTAGAACTGGCTTGGAGTCAGTGTCCTCTTCTGTCAAGTGTCCAAATCTATTTTGGGTGGCTACTGAGTACACAGGGAGGGCACTAGGACTGGCTAACTTAAATTGTATTGGGGATAACTTTGGGGGTTTCCGGATGATATGGAGTGAACATTCTGAGCTCCAGCTTTCTGTGACCGAGTATTTTAATTCGACGTTGTATTATGGCTGGGCTGGGAGTTGTAATTACGTGAGTTCGGACAATGTTTGGATGCTGTACACCTCACCGTGGGAGCTATGAGGTGGGGATGTCCTTTGCCTAGCTCTACAATCAATATCAGCCGATATGAACTTCCCTCGTGCCACACTTTGTGTTCCCAGCTATCATAAAATATGAAGACTTTTCTTTCGTGCCAAGTGACCTTTTCAGAAGCAACTCTCATTTGGAGACCATCCGGAATGACCAAACCCAAGTTAGCACGCAGTCGGCAGTTGGTGGGTCCATTGTGAGTATATATGAGAGTATTGGGATACATAATACTGAACCTGACCTGGCCTCTCCTACACCCTGCAGCTGCTGGGAAGTTTTCAATCAGCACACACATGTCTTGGGTGCTTTTACACAATTATCTGTGATCTTGCATCTCCGAGAGAACAACTCATACTGCTTCCAATCACCAACTTCTCGTAGATTCTTTGACTCGGGACGAAAGCCATCTGGTATTGGTAATGCTAACAGTTCTACACCCTCGTCTCGTATGGTTAACCAGTTTTCCTGTAACTTCCGGAAAAACATTTGGTTGGTGGTTAGCTCTGAAGGCCACAAAGGTTGGGAAGAGAGTCTATCAACATTACACAGTGAACATTGGTAACGGTGAACTGCTGTGCATTCTCTACAACCAAGCAAGCACCATACATCTAAATGTAACGAATACTGGTAGCAGCCGTGGGACTCAGAATTAATTTTCTGAGCACGAATCTCAAGTACCCACATTGTTACGTGTCTCCAGCCGCCTCCCGCCTGCCATCCCACCACTACCACCAGTATTCGTTACCATTAGGTGTACGGTGCTCGCTTGGTGGTAGAGAATACACAGTAGTTCACTTCAGTAGTTTATTGGGTAAAGGCAACAAGGTATATATGTGGCCTGCCGAGGTCCTACCTAACTCTGGTCTCGCCAGATACTGCGGCCTACCTCAAGAGCGGCCAGTGCGGCTCTGTGCAACATGATGTCAGAGGCCTACTCGCCTGTGATTGGCTATAGCCCAATCGTCATACAGTTTGAGTACTAACACTGCAAGATGACCATACCTGTAATGTCCTTGCTGCAAGGTGACCATACCTGTAATGTCCTTGCTGCATGGTGACCATACCTGTAATGTCCTTGCTGCATGGTGACCATACCTGTAATGTCCTTGCTGCATGGTGACCATACCTGTAATGTCCTTGCTGCATGGTGACCATACCTGTAATGTCCTTGCTGCAAGGTGACCATACCTGTAATGTCCTTGCTGCAAGGTGACCATACCTGTAATGTCCTTGCTGCATGGTGACCATACCTGTAATGTCCTTGCTGCACGGTGACCGTACCTGTAATGTCCTTGCTGCATGGTGACCATACCTGTAATGTCCTTGCTGCATGGTGACCATATCTGTAATGTCCTTGCTGCATGGTGACCATACCTGTAATGTCCTTGCTGCAAGGTGACCATACCTGTAATGTCCTTGCTGCACGGTGACCATACCTGTAATGTCCTTGCTGCACGGTGACCATAACTGTAATGTCCTTGCTGCACGGTGACCATACCTGTAATGTCCTTGCTGCACGGTGACCGTACCTGTAATGTCCTTGCTGCATGGTGACCATACCTGTAATGTCCTTGCTGCATGGTGACCATATCTGTAATGTCCTTGCTGCATGGTGACCATACCTGTAATGTCCTTGCTGCAAGGTGACCATACCTGTAATGTCCTTGCTGCACGGTGACCATACCTGTAATGTCCTTGCTGCATGGTGACCGTACCTGTAATGTCCTTGCTGCATGGTGACCATACTTGTAATGTCCTTGCTGCATGGTGACCATACCTGTAATGTCCTTGCTGCATGGTGACCATATCTGTAATGTCCTTGCTGGAATGTGACCATACCTGTAATGTCCTTGCTGCACGTTGGCCATACCTGTAATGTCCTTGCTGCATGGTGACCATACCTGTAATGTCCTTGCTGCACGGTGACCATACCTGTAATGTCCTTGCTGCACGGTGACCATACCTGTAATGTCCTTGCTGCACGGTGACCATACCTGCAATGTCCTTGCTGCACGGTGACCATACCTGTAATGTCCTTGCTGCCGGTGACCATACCTGTAATGTCCTTGCTGCACGGTGACCATACCTGTAATGTCCTTGCTGCACGGTGACCATACCTGTAATGTCCTTGCTGCACGGTGGCCATACCTGTAATGTCCTTGCTGCACGGTGACCATACCTGTAATGTCCTTACTGCACGGTCACCATACCTGTTTCGACCCTGCTACTAGGTGTCCATACTGTTCTGTTCCAGCTGCTAGGAGTTCACACCTGAGTTGTCCTTGCTGCTAGGTTTCCATTCCTATGTTGTCCTTGCTGCTAGGTTTCCATTCCTGAGTTGTCCTTGCTGCTAAGTATTCATACTGTTTTGTCCAAGCTGCTAGGTGTTCATACCTGTGTTGCCCCAGCTGCTAGGTGTTCATACCAGCGTTGTCCCAGCTGCTAGGTGTTCATACCTGTGTTGTCCCAGCTGCTAGGTGTTCATACCTGTGTTGCCCCAGCTGCTAGGTGTTCATACCTGCGTTGTCCCAGCTGCTAGGTGTTCATACCTGCGTTGTCCCAGCTGCTAGATGTCCAAACGTGTGTTGTTTCTCCTGCTAGGTGTACATACCTGTTTTGTCCCAGTTGCTATCATATATTAAATAAAACAAAGGCCATATTCATTAGAGTATTAATTGCATTTTTTTTTAAATATCAGGTACAAAAGAATTAAAATTTAAACCTAAACCAGTAAAAGTTGGTTTTCTAAAAACATTAGTGTTGAACCCATTAAGGTTATTCACTTTGATATCAAGAAACGACAATGAATTATCAACTTCACACTCTGCAGTAAACCGTATATTACTATGTTGTGCATTAAGATATTCTCTAAATTTCTCAATATGACATTGGTCCTTAAATAACAAAAAAGTGTCATCTACATATCTCCTGTACAAGACTGGTTTAAAGTTCAAAGGACATATATCAAGCCATTTTTTTTTCTTAAAACTCAAAAAAGCATTAGCAAGTGCAGGACCTAAGAGAGAACCCATTGCTACTCCATCAATTTGTTTATAATATTTATTATTAAACATAAAGTAGAGTCTTAACCGCTAATTCTAACAACCGTCTGAACATTTTACTACAAAATCCAGACACTAAATTAGTGTCAGCAAATAACTGATTTACACAAATATCAATGGTTTCCAACAAAGGAATATTAGTAAAAAGTGATTCAACATCGAAACTCGCCATTATAGTTGGGAACTCAAAACTTAAAGAGGAAAGTTCCTTTACAAAATCCTGAGAATTTCTCACAGTAAATTCATTATGCGTTAATGGTTCTAGTAATGGAACCAGAAACTTTGCCAATTTGTAATTAAAAGTGCCAATCGCTGATAAAATAGGACGAATCGGTATACCTGTTTTATGAACCTTAGGTAACCCATATAAGATGCCTGGCTTAGAGCCAATTGCAAGCAATTTTGTATAATAAAAAAAAGTCTTTCAGACCTCTTAAAACTCTATTTAGTTTATCTTCACATTTCAAAATATACGAAAAAGGGGTCTATATCAACCAACTTAAATTTAGAGGGGTCTTCTAACAACCTTTCAACATTATGCACATAATCTAACTTGTCGAAAACCACTATACCCCTACCTTTATCTGGTCTAGTAATTAAAATACTCTTATCATTCTTTAAGCCATTAATACAATCAAATTTCCTTTTATCAAATGGTGGGAATGTAGATTTATATTTATCTAAGTCATTAAATACTTAATGTGCTAAGGAAGAAATAGTACTGATGATATTGGTCCAACTATAATTTGTACCAGTCCTTAGCGTACCAGTTTTTAATGTATTACATAACCGCTCAAAACCTAAAAAATGATTAACAAATTTAGTTTTTTTACACATCAACCCAAAGTCTAACCCCAGAGAGAGAAGTTCTTTCTCGATGGGAGACAAAATTCTCTTTGAAAAATTAAAAACCACCTTATCAGGGTCCACCGAATTAAATGTAGGTATACCAAAGTTCCTCATTTTTTTCCCGTGAATAAGTCTACATTTTTCAACCCTTTTATCATTATAATTCTCATATTTACATTTTAAGGATATAAAATTAACCAGAATTCGAAATTAAAATTTACATTTTAAGATGTAAAATCAAAATAAAAATATGATATTTTTTTTCAAATAATGGTTATCCTTTGCATATGGTTTATACGTTTATAAAGAATTTCTTAAATAAGAAGTTTCACCCATCGTGTAGGATTGCTACAGTAGAAAGGAATATTAAATATATTAAAATACCATTTTATGGCACTATTAGTTTTTCTGTAAGGAGTCGATTGAGGAAACTGTTACAGCATTGTTATCCTCAAGTAGATTTTAGATTTATTTTTGTCAACACAAATACCATAGGCTCTTATTTTAAATTTAAAAATAAGTGCCTACTCCCCTGTGCTCTAATGTCGTATATATGTATAATTGTTCCAGCTGTAATGCTGGATATATCGGGAGTTCCATTCGGAACTTTAGGATTAGGATACTTGAGCACCGGGGAATATCTTTCAGGACTGGACTACCATTATCTAAACCAGCATTTTGGGAGATTAGAAACCATTGTTATGAGTTTAATCATTCTCTGCTGAAATCTGATTTTAAAATTCTGGACACTTGTATGAATGGCCAGTCAGATTTGAGAGTAATGGAATCCTTATATATAAAGGAGCTGCGGCCTCTGTTAAATAGCAACCTTTCAGCTGTTCAATTGTACACTGTATAGTGCACAGTAGGCCCTGGAATTGGATTTATAGTTCGTTCTGGTAGTTTAATTTTATTATAATTTTGTTTAGTTTACCATGTCTTTGCCTTTTCTTACTTATTTCAAGTCTTGACATTGTACATTATTATAATCTTTTTATTTAATATATAATATAATATTTTTTGATATATAATACATTTTTTGGTATTTAGTTTTATTTATTGTTTGAGTATTTATAAGATTTTGGTTAGTACTTTATAATTGTCGCCTATTCTACTTGCATTTTATATACATTTTTGTAGATGTGAAGTAATTATATTAATATTTGTAATAGCATTTAGTATCCATGTATTAGGTATCAAATTTCACTCCTGTTGATCACTTTGCGTAAGTTTAATAACATGGTTTGTTTTAGTAGTTATAAAATTCCTCTTGTAATTTAATGAATTTTTTAATTAGCTTTTATCTATGTAACAGTTAATAAGTTTTACTTGTATTGATCACTTTAAGTAAGCTGAATTGCTTTGTTTTTTAATCTATTTCCTTTCTTTGATAGGCAATTATATTCAGTATGAGTTCTTTGTTTACCAGTTATTTGATTGGGATTTTTGTTTTTTTCTTTTAGATCTGATGATGAATACGAGAAGTATTCGAAACGTTATGCACTTTAAAGATGTTCAGTATATCCCTGCTTTTCCTTTTCATCCTAAATATATATATATATATATATATATATATATATATATATATATGTCGTACCTAGTAGCCAGAACGCACTTCTGAGCCTACTATGCAAGGCCCGATTTGCCTAATAAGCCAAGTTTTCATGAATTAATTGTTTTTGGACTACCTAACCTACCTAACCTAACCTAACCTAACTTTTTCGGCTACCTAACCTAACCTAACCTATAAAGATAGGTTAGGTTAGGTTAGGTAGGGTTGGTTAGGTTCGGTCATATATCTACGTTAATTTTAACTCCAATAAAAAAAATTAACCTCATACATAATGAAATGGGTAGCTTTATCATTTCATAAGAAAAAAATTTGAGAAAATATATTAATTCAGGAAAACCTGGCTTATTAGGCAAATCCGGCCTTGCATAGTAGGCTGACAAGTGCGTTCTGGCTACTAGGTACGACATATATATATATATATATATATATATATATATATATATATATATATGTCGTACCTAAAAGCCAGAACGCACTTCTCAGCCTAATATGCAAGGCCCGATTTGCCTAATAAGCCAAGTTTTCATGAATTAATTGTTTTTCGACTACCTAACCTACCTAACCTAACCTAACCTAACTTTTTCGGCTACCTAACCAAACCTAACCTATAAAGATAGGTTAGGTTAGGTTAGGTAGGGTTGGTTAGGTTCGGTCATATATCTACGTTAATTTTAACTCCAATAAAAAAAAAATGACCTCATACATAATGAAATGGGTAGCTTTATCATTTCATAAGAAAAAAATTAGAAAAAATATATTAATTCAGGAAAACTTGGCTTATTAGGCAAATCGGGCCTTGAATAGTAGGCTGAGAAGTGAGTTCTGGCTACTAGGTACGACATATATATATATATATATATATATATATATATATATATATATATATGTCGTACCTAATAGCCAGAACGCACTTCTCAGCCTACTATTCAAGGCCCGATTTGCCTAATAAGCCAAGTTTTCATGAATTAATGTTTTTTCGTCTACCTAACCTACCTAACCTAACCTAACCTAGCTTTTTTTGGCTACCTAACCTAACCTTACCTATAAATATAGGTTAGGTTAGGTTAGGTAGGGTTGGTTAGGTTCGGTCATATATCTACGTTAATTTTAACTCCAATAAAATAAAATTGACCTCATACATAGAGAAAAGGGTTGCTTTATCATTTCATAAGAAAAAAATTATAGTAAATATATTAATTCAGGAAAACTTGGCTTACTAGGCAAATCTGGCCTTGAATAGTAGGCTGAGAAGTGAGTTCTGGCTACTAGGTACGACATATATATATATATATATATATATATCGTACCTAGTAGCCAGAACGCACTTCTCGGCCTACTATGTAGGGCCCGATTTGCATAATAGGCCGAGTGATTTTCTTTATTTCCAATAAAATGTTTCCAATTAGTTTATTAGAATTATTATTATTATATTATATTAAGAACATAAATTATTGACTTAGTTGTGTTAGTTTAGGTTAGGTTAACATAGGTTAGGTTAGGTAGGGTTGGTTAGGTTCGGTCATATATCTAACATTAGTTTTAACTAAAATTTAAAAAAAAATAACTCATACATAATGAAGTGGATAACTTTATCATTTCATACGAAAAAATATAAAATATATTAATTCAGGAAAACCTATCTTATTAAGCAAATCGAGCCATGCATAGTATGCTGAGTACTGCGTTCTGGCTACTATCTTGAGGTTATCTTGAGATGATTTAGTGTCCCCGCGGCCCGGTCCTCGACCAGGCCTTCACCCCCAGGAAGCAGCCCGTGACAGTTGACTAACACCCAGGTACCTATTTTACTGCTAGGTAACAGGGGCATAGGGTGAAAGAAACTCTGCCCATTGTTTCTCGCTGGCGCCCGGGATCGAACCCGGGACCACAGGATCACAAGAACAGCATGCTGTCCGCTCGGCCAACCGGCTCCCTAGGTACTAGGTACAACATATATATCTATATAAATAAAAATGAAAATGTTCGTTTGTTCAAAATCGCTAATCTCCGAAAATTCTTCACTGATTGCTTTGAAATTTTCACACAACGTTTTATTCGCATCCGAGTGGGTTTATATATACATATTATATAGATGTCACATCTGTGACAGGAAAAAAACTTTTTCTTCTAAAATAATGTTTTTCATGGTATGAAAATCTTCGAAACCTCTTTACTGATTGCTTTGAAATTTTCACACAATGTTACATTCGAATAGGAGCGTGTTTTTATATACCTACCATATGCATTCCACACCTGTGACAGAAAAAAACATGTTTTTTTTTAACCAGCGCCATCTGTTAGACGTAAGAGCAACAAATGCTGTAATCTCTAAAAGTTCTTCACTGATGGCTTAGAAATTTTCACAACGTTTCATTCGAATATGCGTGTGTTTTTATACCAGCTATATAGATGCCACATCTGTGACAGATAAAAACATTTTTTTTTTAAACAGCTCCATCTGTTGCACATAATAGCAACTCACGTTATACTAACTATGTTACGATTCCATGTCAGTGTTTCTGATTGCATTGATAAATTTAATTTTCATAAATTTCAATTTATTTTCATTTTGATTAAATTATTTTGTGTGACATTGCGTTGAAATTGAGCTGTGTTGTGTACCATGTCATAAGCATAAGTATAGATGCCATAGCTGTGACAGGTAAAATCATTAATTTTTTAAGAAACAGCGCCATCTGTTGCACGTAAGAGCAACACACAATACTTAATATGTTACGATTCCATTTCAGTGTTTCTGATTGCATTGTCAAATTTAATTTTCATAGATTTCTATTGATTTTCATTTTGATTTAATTTTTGTGTGTGACATTGTGTTGGAATTGAGCTGTGTTGTTTACCATACCGTTCATTTCCTGAGTATAGTTTATTTTTGTATTTTTTCATTGGTTTTCAATATCCTTTTTTTAAACTGTGTGTCATATATTTCAGTAATGGGAACATCAGATAATTTGATGTTCCCAATTTTCTGACAGGAACATCATATCGTTTGGGAATAGTTAGGAAGAGGGGCGGATGCTGGAGTGGAGGATGTTGGGGAGGACAAAGGGACGGGGGAGGGGGGGAAGAATAGTGGGGAGGACGAGGGGACAGGGCAGAGGGAATGGTGGGGAGGACAGGTAGATATGGGAAGGTCGCTGTGGCTCAGCAATGCATGTACGTTGCTGAGCCACAGCAACGTGTGGCCGGGTACTGCTAGTATATATATATATATATATATATATATATATATATATATATATATATATATATATATATATATATATATATATATATATATATATATATAAATGGAAATGTTCGTTTGTTCAAAATCGCTAATCTCCGAAAGTTCTTCACCGATTGCTTTGAAGTTTTCACACAACATTTCATTCGCATCCGAGCAGGTTTTATATACATACTATATAGATGTCATGTCTGTGACGGTAAAAAAAAAAAAAAAAACTTTTTCTGAAAAACTGTGTTTTTCATGTGTTTTCCACGTGAGGAAAATCTTCGAAACATCTTTAACGATTGCTTTGAAATTTGACACAATGTTGCATTCGAATAGGCGCATGTTTTTATATACTTATTATATACATGCCTCACCTGTGACAAGAAAAAAACATGATTTTATTAAAAAACCGGGTCATCTGTTGGACGTAAGAGTGACACACGCTGTAATCTCCAAACGTTCTTCACCTATTGCTTTGAAATTTTGGCACAGCATTCCATTTGAATACGTGCATGTTTTTATTCACCTACTATATAAATGTCACACCTGTGACAGGTGAAAACATGCAGTTTTGTGAAACACCGCCATCTGTTGCATGTAATAGCAACACACACAATACTATTTATGTTACAATTCCATTCCAATGTTTCTGATTGCATTGACAAATTGAATTTTCCTAAATTTCGATTTTCATTTTGATTTAAGTATTTTGTGTGACATTGTGTTGGAATTGAGCTGTTGTTTACTATACCGATCATTTCGTGAGCATAAATATAGATGCCACGTTTTTTTTTTTTTAAACAGCTCCATCTGTTGCATGTAAGAACAACACATGCTATACTAAATATGTTACAATTACATTTCAAGGTTTTTGATTTCATTGATAAATTTTATTTTCATAGATTCCGATTTATTTTTCTTTTGATTTAATTATTTTGCGTGACATTGTTTTAGAATTGAGCTGTGTTGTTTACCATAATGCTCATTTTGAGGGTATAGTTTACTTTTTTATTTTTTCATTGTTTTCCATTTCGTTTTTTAACTGTTTTTCTTATATTTCAGTGATGGGAACATCAGATCAATTGATTTTCCCAATTTTCTGATGTGAACATCAGATAATTTGGGACTGCATCAAAGGAGGGAGTATGGAAAGGTGGGAAAGACGAGGGGACAAGAGTGAGGGATGTTGGGGAGGACGAGAGGATAAGGGAGGGGGTAGTGTTGGAGAGGACGAGGAGATGGCGGAGTTGGGGATGGTGGGGAGGACGAAGGGACGGGGGAGGAGGGGAATGGTGGGAAGGACTGGGGAAACAGAAAAAGGTTGCTGTGGCTCACGTTGCTGAGCCGCAGCAACGCGTGGCCGGGTACAGCTAGTATATATATATATATATATATATATATATATATATATATATATATATATATATATATATATATATATATATATATATATATATATCTATATATCTATATATATATATATAGACATATGTCGTACCTAGTAGCCAGAACGCACTTCTCAGCCTACTATGCAAGCCTCAATTTGCCTAATAAGCCAAGTTTTCCTGAATTAATTGTTTTTCGACTACCTAACCTACCTAACCTAACCTAACCTAACTTTTTCGGCTACCTAACCTAACCTAACCTATAAAGATAGGTTAGGTTAGGTTAGGTTAGGTAGGGTTGGTTAGGTTTGGTCATATATCTACGTTAATTTTAACTCCAAAAAAATAAAATTGACCTCATACATAATGAAATGAGTAGCTTTATCATTTCATAAGAAAAAAATTAGAGAAAATATATTAATTCAGGAAAACTTGGCTTATTAGGCAAATCGGGCCTTGCATAGTAGGCCGAGAAGTGCATTCTGGCTACTAGGTACGACATATGTATATATATATATATATATATATATATATATATATATATATATATATATATATATATATATATATATGTCGTACCTAGTAGCCAGAACTCACTTCTCAGCCTACTATTCAAGGCCCGATTTGCCTAATAAGCCAAGTTTTCCTGAATTAATATATTTACTATAATTTTTTTTCTTATGAAATGATAAAGCAACCCTTTTCTCTATGTATGAGGTCAATTTTTTTTTATTGGAGTTAAAATTAACGTAGATATATGACCGAACCTAACCAACCCTACCTCACCTAACCTAACCTATATTTATAGGTAAGGTTAGGTTAGGTAGCCAAAAAAAGCTAGGTTAGGTTAGGTTAGGTAGGTTAGGTAGACGAAAAAGCATTAATTCATGAAAACTAGGCTTATTAGGCAAATCGGGCCTTGAATAGTAGGCTGAGAAGTGCGTTCTGGCTATTAGGTACGACTTATATATATATATATATATATATATATATATATATATATATATATATATATATATATATATATATGTCGTACCTAGTAGCCTGAACGCACTTTTCGGCCTACTATGCAAGGCCCGATTTGTCTAAGAGGCCGAATGATTTTCTTTATTTTCAAATTTGTTTTTCCATTTGGTTTATTTGAAATAGTATTAATATATTATATTTGGAACATAAATTCTTGACTTAGTTATGTTAGTTTAGGTTAGGTAAAGATAGGTTAGGTTAGGTTAGGTAGGGTTGGTTAGGTTCGGTCATATATCTACGTTAGTTTTAACTCAAAATAATAAATATTAACTTATACATAGTGAAATGGATAGTTTTATCATTTCATAAAAAAATTAGAAAAATATGTAAATTCAGGAAGACTTGGCTTATTAGGCAAATCGGGCCTTGCATAGTAGGCCGAGTATTGAGTTCTGGCTACTAGGTACAACATATATATATATATATATATGTCGTACCTAGTAGCCAGAACTCACTTCTCAGCCTACTATTCAAGGCCCGATTTGCCTAATAAGCCAAGTTTTCCTGAATTAATATATTTACTATAATTTTTTTCTTATGAAATGATAAAGCAATCCTTTTCTCTATGTATGAGGTCAATTTCTTTTTATTGGAGTTAAAATTAACGTAGATATATGACCGAACCTAACCAACCCTACCTAACCTAACCTAACCTATATTTATAGGTAAGGTTAGGTTAGGTAGCCAAAAAAAGCTAGGTTAGGTTAGGTTAGGTAGGTTAGGTAGATGAAAAAACATTAATTCATGAAAACTTGGCTTATTAGGCAAATCGGGCCTTGAATAGTAGGCTGAGAAGTGCGTTCTGGCTATTAGGTACGACATATATATATATATATATATATATATATATGTCGTACCTAATAGCCAGAACGCACTTCTCAGCCTACTATTCAAGGCCCGATTTGCCTAATAAGCCAAGTTTTCATGAATTAATGTTTTTTCGTCTACCTAACCTACCTAACCTAACCTAACCTAGCTTTTTTTGGCTACCTAACCTAACCTTACCTATAAATATAGGTTAGGTTAGGTTAGGTAGGGTTGGTTAGGTTCGGTCATATATCTACGTTAATTTTAACTCCAATAAAAAAAAATTGACCTCATACATAGAGAAAAGGGTTGCTTTATCATTTCATAAGAAAAAAATTATAGTAAATATATTAATTCAGGAAAACTTGGCTTATTAGGCAAATCGGGCCTTGAATAGTAGGCTGAGAAGTGAGTTCTGGCTACTAGGTACGACATATATATATATATATATATATATATATATATATATATATATATATATATATATATATATACATATATATATATATATATATATATATATATATATATATATATATATATATATATATATATATACATACATATATATATATATATATATATATATATATATATATATATATATATATATATATATATATATATATATATATATATATAATGTTGTTGATTAGGACCGAAAGGGTAAGATTATTAATTCTAACAAGTATCTGCTCAATATTTCTTATGTTATTCTTCACGGTCGAGGGTAATTGAAAATTTTAACTCTCCCAAATTCATTTTTTACATTTTTATGTTTGGTCAGACTCCTAAAAGCGTTTCGTAAGGCTTCTTACATTTTCAAAGACTTGGTTTATACATAACATACATCATGCTTTTATTTCTTTTGGGTGAGGTGATATGACATAAAAGTTTTGGGCGAGATGACAGAACACGAATTAATGAGTATAAACATAAGAATGGAAGTAACTACAAAAGGCCTATTGGCCCATACTTTCTCTTGCTGCTTCTATGTTGGTTCGAGGTCTTCAAGTTGGTAGAATATAGTTATGCATTAATTGGCTGTCCCGCCGGTCCTCAACGCAGTTACTCCTGATGACTGAACACTGGACGGTCCTGTATAACATTGTAGCTGCACTTGGGCTGACACAATTTGCTGGGGAGTCACGTCAGGTCACTTACTGGTGCAGCTTAAACTGGTCCACAAACTTTAATGTTCGTCACTGCAGGTTATCGTGTGGTCCTGCTTCATCTCAAGCGTCCACTTTAACTACACTTATTACTGGAGCTTCTTCTGTGCTCCCACATCACCTGAGGTTGCCACTATAACGTGTTAGCCTAACTGTCAGACACGGAGTGTCCGATCTGTAACTTGCCACTTAACTCCTTTCCTCATTATAATCGACTCATCTCAACCGAAACTGCATGACATGTGAAATATGCAGAGTTTCCGATTGCAAGTGTTTCTGGTAGCAAGTGTTTCTGATAGCAAGTGTTTCTGAAAGCAAGAGTTTCTGATAGCAAGAGTTTCTGATAGCAAGAGTTTCTGATAGCAAGTGTTTCTGAAAGCAAGAGTTTCTGATAGCAAGAGTTTCTGATAGCAAGAGTTTCTAATAGCAAGAGTTTCTGAGAACCTGCTAAAGGAGCCAATGCTAAGCTGATCTCAGAGCACCAGCTTAACCAGTCATCCGGCAACACACATAAAGAGTCCGTCTCAGACATGTCCCTAAATCTTGAAACATTGCAGTTATATCTTTCTCTTGAAGATGTTGCACCGGCCGGTCGTACTGCAGTGAGCCCTCCAGACCCTTCGTGGTCCTCCGCGGCTTTAGTGACTCCCAACTTCTGGGGTCACATGAGGGACGCCTAGCCCCTGACACCTGACCCTGAAGACTGCTGCCACACGCGTCAGTGGTCTGTAGCTCCTCCTGGCAGCCTGGCAGCTTCTCCGAGTCACGTGTGTAACATTCCTGTACCCATATAGTACTCTGACTCATATTGCAGCAACGTTTATACATCACTGGTTCACATTACAGCAAGGTTATTACAACACTGACTTCAATTACAGCAAGCTAATATAACAATGACTCACATTAGGGCAGACTTATAAAACACCGACTCACATTACAAAAAAAGACAACACTGACTCATATTACAGTAAGCTTATACAACACAGACTCGTATAACAGTAAGTTTATACAACACTGACTTATATTACAGCAAGCTCATGAAACACTGACTCACAATTACAGCAAGCTCATGAAACACTGACTCACAATTACAGCAAGCTCATGAAACACTGACTCACAATTACAGCAAGCTCATGAAACACTAACTCACAATTACAGCAAACTCATGAAACACTAACTCACAATTACAGCAAGCTCATGAAACACTGACTCACAATTACAGCAAGCTCATGAAACACTGACTCACAATTACAGCAAGCTCATGAAACACTGACTCACAATTACAGCAAGCTCATGAAACACTAACTCACAATTACAGCAAACTCATGAAACACTGACACCCCCTAGTACAGCACGCTTATAAATCACTGTCTCACAATTACCCTAAGCTTATATAATACAGAAGCACAGTTACAGCAAGCTTATGAAACACAAAATCGCATTTACAGCAAGGTTAGACATCACCGACTCACATCACCACAATCACTTACAAAATCAAATCTAGTAATGTATATATAGTCAACATGGCTTGGCGCTTTCTCCTTATAATTTCCACTAACAAATTCAAATACGAAGCAGAAACCATAAAAAATTAATAATGTGTAGATGACGTCAGTTAGGTGTAACGAGTGGATGGTGAGGCACTCATATTCTTATCATATTCTAAGATTATTATCATAATCAGCAAGAGCGATATTTGTAATTATATTTTGTCCACTTACACCAAAGCTTAGTATATTACTAGGTCCAATTACAGCAATTACAACAACGCTCATAATCATATCTTCAGTTACAGCAATGCTCATAACAGTATTATTCCTAATTACACGATGTAGCTCTTTTATTAACAAAATACTGATGAGAATCATTTACAATTAATCTGAAGTATGTCTACAATCCGCGGCATTTTAAATTTCATTATAATATTGTCAGAAAGTGTTTTTCCTACCACAAACGTAGTCACACTTTTACAATGCTAACCAGCATATATCCATTTTCTTCTGTCCTCCATGGAGAGGGACAATTACACTTGCATCATAATTAACAAGAGAAAGGCATAGACTTATATGGAACTGTTTTTGTCATTATTCCTAGAAACGCAAACAATTATGCTGTTGTCTGGTAAATTCTCAGAATTGTAGTTCACTCAGAAACAGTTACAAGAGCGATGGTGTCACACACACACACACACACACACACACACACACACACACACACACACACACACACACACACACACACACACACACACACACACACACACACTCTTGACAAGGGGCAAAATGGCAGGAGGCCGCAACAAGGACAAGGAAAGCAGCCAGGGAGATCAAACAAAGGAATTGCTAACCCAAGTTCTGGAGGAATTCAGGAGGGAGATGAATGAAATGAGGATTACAATTAACAATCTGCAAAGTGAGCTAGCATCAGCAAGAGAGGAGATCAAATCTCTCACAGAGAAAAATAAAGAGACCGAGCATCAGATTATCATCCAATGGGAAGGTGGGAATGTTACATTGGAAGGAAATGCCTCTGTACCTGATACATTTGCGGATATACTGAAAAAGAGCTCAGAAGCAATGGACACAGTGAGGGAGGTAGCGATGCAAGCAGCTACGTCACAGGAAGCAGCAAGGTGCACCACTCAACTGCTGGAGAGAAAAAGATCAGTGGTAGTTGTAGGCATCAAAGAACAGGAAGGATCCAACAAGCAAGAATGGAATGGCAAGGATAGAGAGGCAGTACATGGGCTGCTGAAGGGGTTACAGATGGAAGGGGCTGTACATAACATTGAGAAGGTTTTCAGGTTGGGCTGGTACAACAAGGACAGAAACCGACTTGTAAAGGTGGCGTTTACAAACGAAACCACAAAGGAGGACATTCTCGAAAGGAAGAGTCGTCTGCAGCATATGGAGGGATACAAAAAAGTATTCCTGCAGAGGGACAGGACGAAGGAGGAGAGAGCCAGGGCAGCAGAGGCAAGGAGGAAGCGCAGGGAGAGAGGAGCAAACCAGGAAATCACAGCCCTCAACACAACAGTCCCAGAGACAAGAGGAGAACCCAAAACCAGCATCCCAGCAACACCAGAGGGGGGGGGGCGCCACACCACCACCCCCCTCTGCATAGAAACCCTCCCTTCCCCTTACCCTACCTGCCCCACCCAACCCTCCCACCCACCCCACCCCATTCTGACCCTGACACCCCTTCCCCATTCCCATCATGTCCCCCCTCCCACCTTTTCCCCCCCTGTCCCCCCTCCCCCTTCATCCCAGACCCTCCCTATCCCTCCTCCCCCCTCACTGCATATCCTCCATGTCCCCCCTACCTCCTTAACCCACACCCTACCTGTCCCTCCTTCCCTTCAACCCCCACCCCCCACCCCAAAATCCTCTGAGACCCTGCAAACCACCTCACAGATCTTCTCACCCACGGAGCAGCTTCCCACACCAGCAGAATGCTCGCCAAGAAAGGGACATGAAAATGAACAGAAGAAAGTGAGCTTCAAGGCGATGTACACTAACATAGATGGGATTTCAAATAAAACAAGTGAACTTAGAGAATGGGCACTAGAAGAAAACCCAGACATAATAGCACTCACAGAAACAAAGTTAACGAAAATCATAACAAACGCAGTGTTTCCTCAGGGCTACTATGTAGTGAGGAAAGAGAGAGAAGGGAGAGGAGGAGGTGGGGTAGCTCTGCTACTAAGAGAAGGTTGGAGTTTCGAAGAGATGGTAATTCAGAACTGTGAAGGTTTCAGTGACTACATTTCAGGCACCATAGCAACTGGAGGACAGAAAATTATAATAGTAGTCATATATAACCCCCCACCAAATGACAGAAGACCCAGACAGGAATATGATAGAAACAACTTGGCCACCATCAATATAATAGAGAGAGCAGCTTCTGTGGCTAGTAGGAACGGATCCAGACTTCTAATCATGGGAGACTTCAACCATGGGAAAATAGATTGGGGAAACAGAGACCCACATGGAGGCCCAGACACATGGAGAGCTAAGCTGCTGGATGTGGCAACAAGAAACTTTCTAAGTCAACACGTCAAGGGACCGACAAGAATGAGAGGAGGGGATGAACCAGCCTTGCTTGATCTGATATTTACCCTAAATGAGTCGGATATAAGGGAAGTTAAGTTGGAAGCCCCCTTGGGAATGAGTGAAAACAGTGTATTGAGCTTTGGGTACCTGGTTGAGCTGGGAATTATCACCCCCAAAAAAGAACTGGGAACCAAAGGGCTGGCGTACCGAAAGGGAAACTATGAGGAAATTAATAAATTCCTATGGGATATACATTGGGACACAAAACTCGGAACCAAGTCCGCACAAGACATGATGGACTATGTCACCCAAAAATGTCAGGAGGCTGTAAGCAGGTTTGTCCCAGCCCGACAGGAAAAAACAGAGAAGCAGAGGAAGAATCCGTGGTTTAATAGGGAATGTATAAAAGCAAAGGAGCTGAATAAAAGGGCATGGAGGAACTTCCGTAATAACAGAACACCTGAAAGTAGAGAGAGATACCAGAGAACCAGGAACGAGTATGTTAGTGTGAGAAGAGCAGCTGAGAAAAGGTATGAAAATGATATAGCTAATAAAGCCAAGACCGAACCAAAGCTACTACACAGTCACATCAGGAGGAAGACAACAGTGAAGGAACAGGTGATGAAACTTAGGGTGAGCGAGGACAGGTACACAGAGAATGACAAAGAGGTGTGTGAAGAACTCAACAAAAGGTTCCAGGAGGTCTTTACAAGAGAACAGGGAGATGTCGCGGCGCTAGAAGAGGTGGCAGCAAGCCAGGTGACCTTGGATAGGTTCGAAATCACAAGAGATGAGGTCAAGAAGCACCTATTGGAACTGGATGTGAGAAAAGCTGTTGGGCCGGATGGAATCTCGCCATGGGTATTGAAAGAGTGTGCAGGAGCACTTTGCCTACCACTCTCCATAGTGTATAGTAGGTCACTGGAAACGGGGGACCTACCAGAAATATGGAAGACTGCTAATGTAGTACCAATATACAAAAAGGGTGACAGACAAGAGGCACTGAACTACAGGACAGTGTCCTTAACTTGTATACCATGCAAGGTGATGGAGAAGATCGTGAGAAAAAAACCTAGTAACACATCTGGAGAGAAGAGACTTCGTGACAACCCATCAACATGGGTTCAGGGAGGGTAAATCTTGCCTTATAGGATTGATAGAATTCTACGATCAGGTGACAAAGATTAAACAAGAAAGAGAAGGGTGGGCGGACTGCATTTTTTTGGACTGTCGGAAAGCCTTTGACACAGTACCCCATAAAAGGTTGATGCATAAGCTAGAGAAACAGGCAGGAGTAACTGGTAGGGCGCTCCAGTGGATAAGGGAGTACCTAAACAATAGGAAGCAGAGAGTTACAGTGAGGGGTGAGACCTCAGACTGGCGTGAAGTCACCAGTGGAGTCCCACAGGGCTCTGTACTTGGACCTATCCTGTTTCTGATATACGTAAATGATCTCCCAGAGGGTATAGACTCATTCCTCTCAATGTTTGCTGACGACGCCAAAATTATGAGAAGGATTAAGATAGAGGAGGACAGCTTGAGGCTTTAAGAAGACCTGGACAAGCTGCAGGAATGGTCGAACAAAAGCCTGTTAGAGTTTAATCCAAGTAAATGTAATGTAATGAAGATAGGGGTAGGAAGCAGGAGACCAGATACAAGGTGTCACTTGGGAGATGAAATACTTCAAGAGTCCGAGAGAGAGAAACCTGGGGGTTGATATCACGCCAGACCTGTCCCCTGATGCTCACATCAAGAGGATAACAGCAGCAGCATATGCCAGGTTGGCTAACATAAGAACGGCCTTTAGAAACTTGTGTAAGGAATCTTTCAGAACATTATATACCACATATGTCAGACCAATCCTGGAGTATGCGGCACCAGCATGGAGTCCATATCTAGTCAAGCATAAGACTAAAATGGAAAAGGTTCAAAGGTTTGCCACCAGACTTGTACCCGAGCTGAGAGGTATGAGCTACGAGGAGAGACTACGGGAATTAAACTTCACTTCGTTGGAAGACAGAAGAGTTAGGGGGGACATGATCACCACATTCAAGATCCTCAAGGGAATTGACAGGGTTGATAAAGACAGGCTGTTTAACACAAGGGGCACACGCACTAGGGGACACAGGTGGAAACTGAGTGCCCAAATGAGCCACAGAGATATTAGAAAGAACTTTTTTAGTGTCAGAGTGGTTGACAAATGGAATGCATTAGGAAGTGATGTGGTGGAGGCTGACTCCATACACAGTTTCAAGTGTAGATATGATAGAGCCCAATAGGCTCAGGAACCTGTACACCTGTTGATTGACAGTTGAGAGGCGGGACCAAAGAGCCAGAGCTCAACCCCCGCAAGCACAACTAGGTGAGAACTAGGTGAGTACACACACACACATACACACACACACACACACACACACACACACACAGGCCGTGTAGTAGTAGACCGTAGACGGTGAGAGATACACGTGTCAGTGGGGGGGTCCCCGAATATATGTCAAATAGTCGGGACATTGCAGGGATACAGAGGCTAGAGCAGGGGTGGGCAACCTTTTCAAGAGTGCGCGCCAAAATCAGCCAAGTCCCTGACACAAACTTTTTCCACGTGCCAACCATTTTTTTTAGAACATATTTGGTATCTCTTAAGAACTTTTTAAACGAAAAAATAATAAATTACCTCAGTGAAGTAAAACATAGTATAAAAAAAAAAAATAGAAAAAAAAATTATTTAACCTTCAGAAGTACATTTCAACAGCCTTTAAGCTTTTGTGACTTTAATAGAATACAACAGATAAAAAACTTGTTGACTCCTTTTATATACTGTCAGTGAGACTTCTGCTGCTGCATAACTGATGACAGAGATTTTACATCGGGATTATATTTAGTAACATTGAGAGAGATGCATGCATCGCTAGTTTCATCTGTCATGCAACTCCTGTTACGAGACTTAACAAAGTTCATAATTGAAAACAAAGATTCGCAAGCATATGTAGACGAAAACATGGTTAGCAATGCTGTTGCAAGGTTTTTTAAACAGACATAATTTTCTGGAATAGTATTCCAAGTCCTTAATACTTCGTTTTCCGCATTTCTCTTTGTTACTTTCATTTCTAATCTCTCTCTTTCAATATTTTCCAAGTCAACTCTAAGGTCAACAAATTTCTGCTTCCAAATTGAGCTACTCTGAAATTCAATCAACTGCATCTCAAAATCATCCATGTCTATCCCTGAAAACATTTGCAAGTTTAGTTCATCCATTTTGATGCTGTCTGGAAACTTGATGAACTTTACTGTGTCTTCCAGTTCTCTGAATTTGGCAAATCTTGTAGAGAACTGCCAAACTGTTGACTCGATAATGTTTACAAACAGCTTTTGAAGACATTTGTGGTCTGTTCTGTCATCTTTTAGATCACTGATGTACCTCTTTAGGTTTGGAAAGTATCTAAATCTCTCATTATCTACATCCCTCTTAAAAACTTTAAGCTTCATTTCAAAAGCTTTTATGTAACAAAACATAACATCAAGTGTCTTACCAGCGCCCTGTAACTTAATATTCAATTCATTTAAATGTTCACAAAAATCTGCAAAAACCATCAGTTTACAAACCCACACGATGTCAGACAATTCCTGGTATGACACTTGTTGGTCGTTCAAATAGAGCTTTATCTCATCTATCTCATCTAAGCATTCAATAAATCGTTTCAGAACCAAGCCTCTGCTAAGCCAACGAACATGGTTGTACATTTTCAGTCCTTTATACACAGATTCTACCTCATCCAGTAGAGTTTGAAATTGTCTTTTATTTAAAGGCCGACCACAAATGTAATTAACAACCTTGGTAACTGTTTGCATCACTTCTTGCAGTTCCTTTAGGCCAGCTTTTGCACATAAAGCCTCCTCATGTATGATGCAATGGAAGCCAATCAGTGGATGACCAACACTTTTTGCAAACAGATTTACAAATCCTGCCTTCTCACCAGTCATGTTTGGGGCACCATCTGTTGTGACGGATACTACTTTTGAAATGTCAATTTGCCGAGTAGAGAATTCGTTCACAACTGTTTTACATATTTCAGCCCCGGTAGTACGCTCAGGTAGTGATGCAAGAGCAACCATCTCTTCCATAAGACTATTCTTACAATGATATTGAGTTTCACAAAGTTATTGATTTATAAGGGGAATAATTTTCACCTGGAGATGAAGTACTGACCTTCTCGGGGAGGAGGCAAGTGAGCAACTGTGAGAAACACTACGAAGCAACACTGCGAGAGAGAGTTACGAGTCTGAGATCGTCTGAACATGTGTTCATTACGGGGACTTCATGGGGGTGGGGGACTTGATTTCACTGGTTATATTACGGCCGTCAATGGAGAGAAGGGAAGAGCATAAGAATTCTTATCTTTCTTTAGCTTTCGAAGGTGAAGATGCTTTAGATTTAGATTGTAAAGTGAGTTTAATTAATATGCGTCAAACTGAAGTCGGGCGGCATTCAAACACATGAAGTTTAGGGGGGGGGAGATGTTGTGGGGGTTTAAATTCAAAGTTTACGAAATTAATTTTTAAAGGTGGGCAGGCATGGCGTATTTTGCCTTCACAGATATGATTGTCAGTGTACACTATGGTTATGGGTGGAGCCTTTAGGTTAGAAAGGCTTATTACATAAAATATGAGCCAAAGTAAATAGAGGGGAATCATCATACATCGGCATGATCGATGACGTAAAAAAAGAAGGTAACTATGGCAACAAGATCAACTTCTTTTTCTTGAGACCTCTTTAGCTTCGTAGAGCTTAAACCTCTTCACCACCAGGACGTACATATACTGTCATGGCATGTAAGCTTATACCCCAAGAAAAGTAGTTTTTTTTTTGTCAGTGCTTAGGGTAACATGTGCTTGCATCTGTGCTTAGGGTAACCTTAGGGTAACCTCTGGCACGCGTGCCAAAGGTTGCCCACCCCTGGGCTAGCTCATAGTATTTGGACTCACGCAGTGTGCAGCAAGCAGGGTGCAACGTGTCGTAGTGAACTCGGAAACGATAGAACAAATGGAGTAAAGAAACCAAATCGGATTGGCAGCACATCGCTGGATGAGAGTAGACCCGCCGTGAAACTTGCCAAGTTGTACTTGTGGGAGGTAAGTGCTTGTGGGAGGTAAGTGCTTGTGGGGACTGGCAAATGTCTCTCTGACATTTACACCAGTGTGCAAGGTTTATGTAATATCATATCGTAATCACTAATGCATTCTCATTCAATAATATATATTATATATTATACATACTTTAATATCATACAGCCCACTTTAATATCATACAGTCCACTTTAATATCATACAGCCCACGTTAATATCATACAGCCCACGTTAATATCATACAGTCCACTTTAATATCATACAGTCCACTTTAATATCATACAGTCCACTTTAATATCATACAGTCCACTTTAATATCATACAGCCCACGTTAATATCATACAGTCCACTTTAATATCATACAGTCCACGTTAATATCATACAGCCCACGTTAATATCATACAGCCCACGTTAATATCATACAGTCCACGTTAATATCATACAGCCCACGTTAATATCATACAGCCCACGTTAATATCATACAGTCCACGTTAATATCATACAGCTCACGTTAATATCATACAGCCCACGTTAATATCATACAGTCCACTTTAATATCATACAGTCCACTTTAATATCATACAGTCCACTTTAATATCATACAGTCCACTTTAATATCATACAGCCCACGTTAATATCATACAGTCCACGTTAATATCATACAGCCCACGTTAATATCATACAGCCCACGTTAATATCATACAGTCCACGTTAATATCATACAGCTCACGTTAATATCATACAGTCCACGTTAATATCATACAGCCCACGTTAATATCATACAGCCCACGTTAATATCATACAGCCCACGTTAATATCATACAGCCCACGTTAATATCATACAGCCCACGTTAATATCATACAGCCCACGTTAATATCATACAGCCCACGTTAATATCATACAGCCCACGTTAATATCATACAGCCCACGTTAATATCATACAGCCCACGTTAATATCATACAGCCCACGTTAATATCATACAGCCCACGTTAATATCATACAGCCCACGTTAATATCATACAGCCCACGTTAATATCATACAGTCCACTTTAATATCATACAGCCCACGTTAATATCATACAGCCCACGTTAATATCATACAGCCCACGTTAATATCATACAGTCCACTTTAATATCATACAGTCCACGTTAATATCATACAGCCCACGTTAATATCAAAGAGTCCGCTATCAAAATAAATAAATTAACGTAACAAAATTTAATATAGAAATTAATTATAAATATTAAATATTTAATAAATAAATAAATGCTTGTAATTAAAATAAATAAATCCCACGAGTCAGTTTTCCCCACATTACGGAGTGCACAGTAAACTACCACTCACAGGATGAGTACGGAGTGCACAGTAAACTACCACTCACAGGATGAGTACGGAGTGCACAGTAAACTACCACTCACAGGATGAGTACGGAGTGCACAGTAAACTACCACTCACAGGATGAGTACGGAGTGCACAGTAAACTACCACTCACAGGATGAGTACGGAGTGCACAGTAAACTACCACTCACAGGATGAGTACGGAGTGCACAGTAAACTACCACTCACAGGATGAGTACGGAGTGCACAGTAAACTACCACTCACAGGGTGAGTACTGGATGCACAGTAAACTACCACTCACAGGGTGAGTACGGAGTGCACAGTAAACTACCACTCACAGGGTGAGTACTGAGTGCACAGTAAACTACCACTCACAGGGTGAGTACTGGATGCACAGTAAACTACCACTCACAGGGTGAGTACGGAGTGCACAGTAAACTACCACTCACAGGATGAGTACGGAGTGCACAGTAAACTACCACTCACAGGATGAGTACGGAGTGCACAGTAAACTACCACTCACAGGATGAGTACGGAGTGCACAGTAAACTACCACTCACAGGGTGAGTACTGGATGCACAGTAAACTACCACTCACAGGGTGAGTACGGAGTGCACAGTAAACTACCACTCACAGGGTGAGTACTGGATGCACAGTAAACTACCACTCACAGGGTGAGTACGGAGTGCACAGTAAACTACCACTCACAGGGTGAGTACTGGATGCACAGTAAACTACCACTCACAGGATGAGTACGGAGTGCACAGTAAACTACCACTCACAGGATGAGTACTGGATGCACAGTAAACTACCACTCACAGGATGAGTATAGGGTGCACAGTAAACTACCACTCACAGGGTGAGTACTGAGTGCACAGTAAACTACCACTCACAGGATGAGTACTGAGTGCACAGTAAACTACCACTCACAGGATGAGTACTGAGTGCACAGTAAACTACCACTCACAGGGTGAGTACTGGGTGCACAGTTAACTACCACTCACAGGGTGAGTACTGAGTGCACTGTAAACTACCACTCACAGGGTGAGTACTGGATGCACAGTAAACTACCACTCACAGGGTGAGTACTGGATGCACAGTAAACTACCACTCACAGGATGAGTACTGGATGCACAGTAAACTACCACTCACAGGATGAGTACTGAGTGCACAGTAAACTACCACTCACAGGATGAGTACGGAGTGCACAGTAAACTACCACTCACAGGGTGAGTACTGAGTGCACAGTAAACTACCACTCACAGGGTGAGTACTGGATGCACAGTAAACTACCACTCACAGGATGAGTACTGGATGCAAAGTAAACTACCACTCACAGGGTGAGTACTGAGTGCACAGTAAACTACCACTCACAGGATGAGTACGGAGTGCACAGTAAACTACCACTCACAGGGTGAGTACTGAGTGCACAGTAAACTACCACTCACAGGGTGAGTACTGAGTGCACAGTAAACTACCACTCACAGGGTGAGTACTGAGTGCACAGTAAACTACCACTCACAGGGTGAGTACTGGATGCACAGTAAACTACCACTCACAGGATGAGTACTGGATGCACAGTAAACTACCACTCACAGGATGAGTACTGAGTGCACAGTAAACTACCACTCACAGGATGAGTACGGAGTGCACAGTAAACTACCACTCACAGGGTGAGTACTGAGTGCACAGTAAACTACCACTCACAGGGTGAGTACTGGATGCACAGTAAACTACCACTCACAGGATGAGTACTGGATGCACAGTAAACTACCACTCACAGGGTGAGTACTGAGTGCACAGTAAACTACCACTCACAGGATGAGTACGGAGTGCACAGTAAACTACCACTCACAGGGTGAGTACTGAGTGCACAGTAAACTACCACTCACAGGATGAGTACGGAGTGCACAGTAAACTACCACTCACAGGATGAGTACGGTGCACAGGAAACTACCACTCACAGGGTGAGTACTGGGTGCACAGTAAACTACCACTCACAGGATGAGTACGGAGTGCACAGTAAACTACCACTCACAGGGTGAGTACTGGGTGCACAGTAAACTACCACTCACAGGATGAGTACGGAGTGCACAGTAAACTACCACTCACAGGATGAGTACGGAGTGCACAGTAAACTACCACTCACAGGGTGAGTACTGGGTGCACAGTAAACTACCACTCACAAGATGAATACGGAGTGCACAGTAAACTACCACTCATAGGATGAGTACGGAGTGCACAGTAAACTACCACTCACAGGGTGAGTACTGGGTGCACAGTAAACTACCACTCACAGGATGAGTACGGAGTGCACAGTAAACTACCACTCACAGGATGAGTACGGAGTGCACAGTAAACTACCACTCACAGGGTGAGTACTGGGTGCACAGTAAACTACCACTCACAGGATGAGTACGGAGTGCACAGTAAACTACCACTCACAGGGTGAGTATAGGGTGCACAGTAAACTACGACTCACAGGGTGAGTATAGGGTGCACAGTAAACTACCACTCACAGGATGAGTACGGGGTGCACAGTAAACTACCACTCACAGGATGAGTACGGGGTGCAACAGTAAACTACCACTCACAGGATGAGTACGGAGTGCACAGTAAACTACCACTCACAGGATGAGTACGGAGTGCACAGTAAACTACCACTCACTAGGATGAGTACGGAGTGCACAGTAAACTACCACTCACAGGATGAGTACGGAGTGCACAGTAAACTACCACTCACAGGATGAGTACGGAGTGCACAGTAAACTACCACTCACAGGATGAGTACGGAGTGCACAGTAAACTACCACTCACAGGATGAGTACGGAGTGCACAGTAAACTACCACTCACAGGGTGAGTACTGGATGCACAGTAAACTACCACTCACAGGGTGAGTACGGAGTGCACAGTAAACTACCACTCACAGGGTGAGTACTGAGTGCACAGTAAACTACCACTCACAGGGTGAGTACTGGATGCACAGTAACTACCACTCACAGGGTGAGTACGGAGTGCACAGTAAACTACCACTCACAGGATGAGTACGGAGTGCACAGTAAACTACCACTCACAGGATGAGTACGGAGTGCACAGTAAACTACCACTCACAGGATGAGTACGGAGTGCACAGTAAACTACCACTCACAGGGTGAGTACTGGATGCACAGTAAACTACCACTCACAGGGTGAGTACGGAGTGCACAGTAAACTACCACTCACAGGGTGAGTACTGGATGCACAGTAAACTACCACTCACAGGGTGAGTACGGAGTGCACAGTAAACTACCACTCACAGGGTGAGTACTGGATGCACAGTAAACTACCACTCACAGGATGAGTACGGAGTGCACAGTAAACTACCACTCACAGGATGAGTACTGGATGCACAGTAAACTACCACTCACAGGATGAGTATAGGGTGCACAGTAAACTACCACTCACAGGGTGAGTACTGAGTGCACAGTAAACTACCACTCACAGGATGAGTACTGAGTGCACAGTAAACTACCACTCACAGGATGAGTACTGAGTGCACAGTAAACTACCACTCACAGGGTGAGTACTGGGTGCACAGTTAACTACCACTCACAGGGGTGAGTACTGAGTGCACTGTAAACTACCACTCACAGGGTGAGTACTGGATGCACAGTAAACTACCACTCACAGGGTGAGTACTGGATGCACAGTAAACTACCACTCACAGGATGAGTACTGGATGCACAGTAAACTACCACTCACAGGATGAGTACTGAGTGCACAGTAAACTACCACTCACAGGATGAGTACGGAGTGCACAGTAAACTACCACTCACAGGGTGAGTACTGAGTGCACAGTAAACTACCACTCACAGGGTGAGTACTGGATGCACAGTAAACTACCACTCACAGGATGAGTACTGGATGCAAAGTAAACTACCACTCACAGGGTGAGTACTGAGTGCACAGTAAACTACCACTCACAGGATGAGTACGGAGTGCACAGTAAACTACCACTCACAGGGTGAGTACTGAGTGCACAGTAAACTACCACTCACAGGGTGAGTACTGAGTGCACAGTAAACTACCACTCACAGGGTGAGTACTGAGTGCACAGTAAACTACCACTCACAGGGTGAGTACTGGATGCACAGTAAACTACCACTCACAGGATGAGTACTGGATGCACAGTAAACTACCACTCACAGGATGAGTACTGAGTGCACAGTAAACTACCACTCACAGGATGAGTACGGAGTGCACAGTAAACTACCACTCACAGGGTGAGTACTGAGTGCACAGTAAACTACCACTCACAGGGTGAGTACTGGATGCACAGTAAACTACCACTCACAGGATGAGTACTGGATGCACAGTAAACTACCACTCACAGGGTGAGTACTGAGTGCACAGTAAACTACCACTCACAGGATGAGTACGGAGTGCACAGTAAACTACCACTCACAGGGTGAGTACTGAGTGCACAGTAAACTACCACTCACAGGATGAGTACGGAGTGCACAGTAAACTACCACTCACAGGATGAGTACGGAGTGCACAGGAAACTACCACTCACAGGGTGAGTACTGGGTGCACAGTAAACTACCACTCACAGGATGAGTACGGAGTGCACAGTAAACTACCACTCACAGGGTGAGTACTGGGTGCACAGTAAACTACCACTCACAGGATGAGTACGGAGTGCACAGTAAACTACCACTCACAGGATGAGTACGGAGTGCACAGTAAACTACCACTCACAGGGTGAGTACTGGGTGCACAGTAAACTACCACTCACAAGATGAATACGGAGTGCACAGTAAACTACCACTCATAGGATGAGTACGGAGTGCACAGTAAACTACCACTCACAGGGTGAGTACTGGGTGCACAGTAAACTACCACTCACAGGATGAGTACGGAGTGCACAGTAAACTACCACTCACAGGATGAGTACGGAGTGCACAGTAAACTACCACTCACAGGGTGAGTACTGGGTGCACAGTAAACTACCACTCACAGGATGAGTACGGAGTGCACAGTAAACTACCACTCACAGGGTGAGTATAGGGTGCACAGTAAACTACGACTCACAGGGTGAGTATAGGGTGGCACAGGTAAACTACCACTCACAGGATGAGTACGGGGTGCACAGTAAACTACCACTCACAGGATGAGTACGGGGTGCACAGTAAACTACCACTCACAGGATGAGTACGGGGTGCATAGTAAACTACGACTCACAGGATGAGTATAGGGTGCACAGCAAACTACCACTCACAGAATGAGTACGGGTTGTACAGTTAACTACGACTCACAGGGTGAGTACGGAGTGCACAGTTAACTACGACTCACAGGGTGAGTACGGAGTGCACAGTTAACTACGACTCATAGGGTGAGTACGGAGTGCACAGTTAACTACGACTCACAGGGTGAGTACGGAGTGCACAGTTAACTACGACTCACAGGGTGAGTACGGAGTGCACAGTTAACTACGACTCACAGGGTGAGTACGGAGTGCACAGTTAACTACGACTCACAGGGTGAGTACGGAGTGCACAGTTAACTACGACTCACAGGATGAGTACGGGGTGCACAGTTAACTACGACTCACAGGGTGAGTACGGAGTGCACAGTTAACTACGACTCACAGGGTGAGTACGGAGTGCACAGTTAACTACGACTCACAGGATGAGTACGGGGTGCACAGTTAACTACGACTCACAGGGTGAGTACGGAGTGCACAGCAAACTACCACTCACAGGATGAGTACGGGTTGTACAGTTAACTACGACTCACAGGGTGAGTACGGTGTGCACAGTTAACTACGACTCACAGGGTGAGTACGGAGTGCACAGTTAACTACGACTCACAGGGTGAGTACGGGTTGCACAGTTAACCACGACTCACAGGGTGAGTACGGAGTGCACAGTTAACTACGACTCACAGGATGAGTACGGGTGGCACAGTTAACCACGACTCACAGGGTGAGTACGGATTGTACAGTTAACTACGACTCACAGGATGAGTACGGGTGGCACAGTTAACCACGACTCACAGGGTGAGTACGGGTTGTACAGTTAACCACGACTCACAGGGTGAGTACGGAGTGCACAGTTAACTACGACTCACAGGGTGAGTACGAAGTGCACAGTTAACTACGACTCACAGGATGAGTACGGGTGGCACAGTTAACCACGACTCGCAGGGTGAGTACGGAGTGCACAGTTAACCACGACTCGCAGGGTGAGTACGGAGTGCACAGTTAACTACGACTCACAGGGTGAGTACGAAGTGCACAGTTAACTACGACTCACAGGATGAGTACGGGTGGCACAGTTAACCACGACTCACAGGGTGAGTACGGAGTGCACAGTTAACTACGACTCACAGGGTGAGTACGGAGTGCACAGTTAACTACGACTCACAGGGTGAGTACGGAGTGCACAGTTAACTACGACTCAGAGGGTGAGTACGGAGTGCACAGTTAACCACGACTCACAGGGTGAGTACGGAGTGCACAGTTAACCACGACTCACAGGGTGAGTACGGAGTGCACAGTTAACTACGACTCACAGGGTGAGTACGGAGTGCACAGTTAACTACGACTCACAGGGTGAGTACGGAGTGCACAGTTAACTACGACTCAGAGGGTGAGTACGGAGTGCACAGTTAACCACGACTCACAGGGTGAGTACGGAGTGCACAGTTAACTACGACTCACAGGGTGAGTACGGAGTGCACAGTTAACTACGACTCACAGGGTGAGTACGGAGTGCACAGTTAACCACGACTCACAGGGTGAGTACGGAGTGCACAGTTAACTACGACTCACAGGGTGAGTACGGAGTGCACAGTTAACTACGACTCACAGGGTGAGTACGGAGTGCACAGTTAACTACGACTCACAGGGTGAGTACGGAGTGCACAGTTAACTACGACTCACAGGGTGAGTACGGAGTGCACAGTTAACCACGACTCACAGGGTGAGTACGGAGTGCACAGTTAACTACGACTCACAGGGTGAGTACGGAGTGCACAGTTAACTACGACTCACAGGGTGAGTACGGAGTGCACAGTTAACCACGACTCACAGGGTGAGTACGGAGTGCACAGTTAACCACGACTCACAGGATGAGTACGGGTGGCACAGTTAACCACGACTCACAGGGTGAGTACGGAGTGCACAGTTAACCACGACTCACAGGATGAGTACGGGTGGCACAGTTAACCACGACTCACAGGGTGAGTACGGAGTGCACAGTTAACTACGACTCACAGGGTGAGTACGGAGTGCACAGTTAACTACGACTCACAGGATGAGTACGGAGTGCACAGTTAACTACGACTCACAGGGTGAGTACGGAGTGCACAGTTAACTACGACTCACAGGGTGAGTACGGAGTGCACAGTTAACTACGACTCACAGGATGAGTACGGAGTGCACAGTTAACTACGACTCACAGGGTGAGTACGGGTGGCACAGTTAACTACGACTCACAGGATGAGTACGGATGTGCACAGTTAACTACGACTCACAGGGTGAGTACGGAGTGCACAGTTAACTACGACTCACAGGGTGAGTACGGAGTGCACAGTTAACTACGACTCACAGGATGAGTACGGAGTGCACAGTTAACTACGACTCACAGGGTGAGTACGGGTGGCACAGTTAACTACGACTCACAGGGTGAGTACGGAGTGCACAGTTAACTACGACTCACAGGGTGAGTACGGAGTGCACAGTTAACTACGACTCACAGGGTGAGTACGGGTGGCACAGTTAACTACGACTCACAGGGTGAGTACGGAGTGCACAGTTAAACAAGGTTCCTCCACCACCATGGGTGTCAGATACTGACATTTATCAAAGCCTCTTCTTAAGGTTTCCTGTTACCTATAAGTAAGGAAGAACCATATACATACTTATAATAATACCTGTTATAACTTACATACTTATAATACATCATAAGTATCTCTTCACATATTATTTTCCTTTAAATATAAAAATTGTATATGTACATTTTTTCAGCCCTGAAACAAATGCTATAATGACCAGAAAATAATTTTTAACATACAACTGGTTATTATATGAGACTTCTCCAAGTTATTATTTAATACTTTTTTTAAACAAGGGGGAGCAGGGCCACCATTATGAACAGTTCAAATGTTTCCTGAAGTTTGTGTAACAGTCGCTGGATTATTTTTGTGGCCCAAGTTTGGACTTTATCCATGTGGAATGTTTATCCTTCATATTTGTGGACCTCTGTCTCTCTCTCTCTCTCTCTCTCTCTCTCTCTCTGTCTCTCTCTCTCTCTCTCTCTCTGTCTCTCTCTCTCTCTCTCTCTCTCTCTCTCTCTGTCTCTCTCTCTCTCTCTCTCTCTGTCTCTCTCTCTCTCTCTCTCTCTGTCTCTCTCTCTCTCTCTCTCTCTCTCTCTCTCTCTCTCTCTCTCTCTCTCTCTCTCTCTCTCTCTCTCTCTCTCTCTCTCTCTCTCTCTCTCTCTCTCTCTCTGTCTCTCTCTGTCTCTCTCTCTCTCTCTCTCTCTCTCTCTCTCTCTCTCTCTCTCTCTCTCTCTCTCTCTCTCTCTCTCTCTCTCTCTCTCTCTCTCCATGGTGGATAACTTAATGGTGGATAACTTAATGGTGGATAACTTCATGGTAGATAACTTAATGGTGGATAACTTAATGGTGGATAACTTAATGGTGGATAATTTCATGGTGGATAACTTCATGGTGGATAACTTAATGGTGGATAACTTAATGGTGGATAACTTCATGGTGGATAACTTAATGGTGGATAACTTAATGGTGGATAACTTCATGGTGGATACATTCATGGTGGATAACTTAATGGTGGATAACTTCATGGTGGATAACTTCATGGTGGATAACTTCATGGTGGATACATTCATGGTGGATAACTTCATGGTGGATAACTTCATGGTGGATAACTTCATGGTGGATACATTCATGGTGGATACATTCATGGTGGATAACTTCATGGTGGATAACTTCATGGTGGATAACTTCATGATGAATACATTCATGGTAGATAACTTCATGGTGGATACATTCATGGTGGATAACTTCATGGTGGATAACTTAATGGTGGATACATTCATGGCGGATAACTTCATGGTGGATAACTTCATGGTGGATACATTCATGGCGGATACATTCATGGTGGATACATTCATGGTGGATAACTTCATGGTGGATACATTCATGGTGGATACATTCATGGTGGATAACTTCATGGTGGATACATTCATGGTGGATAACTTCATGGTGGATAACTTCATGGTGGATAACTTAATGGTGGATACATTCATGGTGGATAACTTCATGGTGGATAACTTAATGGTGGATACATTCATGGTGGATAACTTCATGGTGGATACATTCATGGTGGATACATTCATGGTGGATACATTCATGGTGGATACATTCATGGTGGATACATTCATGGTGGATACACGTGTTTAGTCCCTCTTTTGCTGTTGTTCATTTTCCAAGGAATATAATTATATCCATCATGGACGTTAAAGAGGATTGCAGGATAATGAAACCCACGAAAGAACTCCCTCTCCATGCAGGGATAGAATGGGACGGGGAATGGAATGTACCCAAGCACTTGGGCTGGACGGTAGAGCAACGGTCTCGCTTCATGCAGGTCGGCGTTCAAGCCCCGACTGTCCAAGTGGTTGGTCAGCCCCCCCCCCCCCCGTCAAATCCCAAATCCTTATCCTGACCTCTTCCCAGTGCTCTATAGTCGTAATATATTGGCGCTTTCCCTTGATAGTTCCCTCTCTCTGGTGGGCTGTGACAAGACTCATCAGGATTACGTTCACTTCATGATGAATTGTATGCCACGCTCTGGCCACGCTCTGGCCACGCTCTGGCCACGCTCTGGCCACGCTCTGGCCACACTCTGGCCACGCTCTGGCCACGCTCTGGCCACGCTCTGGCCACGCTCTGGCCACGCTCTGGCCACACTCTGGCCACGCTCTGGCCACGCTCTGGCCACACTCTGGCCACGCTCTGGCCACCCTCTGGCCACGCTCTGGCCACGCTCTGGCCACGCTCTGGCCACACTCTGGTCACGCTCTGGCCACGCTCTGGCCACGCTCTGGCCACGCTCTGGCCACGCTCTGGCCACACTCTGGCCACGCTCTGGCCACGCTCTGGCCACCCTCTGGCCACGCTCTGGCCACGCTCTGGCCACGCTCTGGCCACGCTCTGGCCACACTCTGGCCACGCTCTGGCCACGCTCTGGCCACCCTCTGGCCACGCTCTGGCCGTGCTCTGGCCACGCTCTGGCCACGCTCTGGCCACGCTCTGGCCACACTCTGGCCACGCTCTGGCCACGCTCTGGCCACACTCTGGCCACGCTCTGGCCACCCTCTGGCCACGCTCTGGCCACGCTCTGGCCACACTCTAGCCACCCTCTGGCCACCCTCTGGCCACCCTCTGATCACGCTCTCGCCACCCTCTGGCCATGCTCTGGCCACACTCTGGCCACGCTCTGGCCACTGCACCTCACTCTGACCACACACTCTCGCGCTCACTTCTGTATTCGCTACTGTTCAAGGGTTGCTAAGAAGTGATTATCTTTCTTATAAGATTACTTATTATTTTACTTACAAAGAAGTAAGTGATTATCAAAAGAAAGGGCCAAGCCGGGGACACTTTGCTAAATAGTCTTTTGATAATTCTTTTGATAATTACTGACTTTCTCTTGAAAGTCCTTGACAAGAAGCAAATATAATTACATAAGCCTTCCTGGTCATATTTCATTTAAATGTAAATTAAATCCGCTTACCTTTTCATAGCAATATATGAGAATGAAATAAACAAGCTCAACAAAAATTCTAAACTAACCGGCAAACTCTCTTTAACTGAAATATTTATTAATAGTCAAAGGAAAATTGTAATAAGCCTTTCTGCATGGGCGAGTCCCGGCACTCTCAGAAAACAAATTAATTTGAGAAATTAGGTTTGGATGGTGATTTTATGCCACAGTTAACGGATTACACTAAAGCACAGTAAGGCTTTATATATAAATATATATATATGTATATATATATATATATATATATATATATATATATATATATATATATATATATATATATATATATGTCGTACCTAGTAGCCAGAACTCACTTCTCAGCCTACTATGCAAGGCCCGATTTGCCTAATAAGCCAAGTTTTCCTTAATTAATATATTTTCTCTAATTTTTTTCTTAGGAAATGATAAAGCTACCTATTTCATTATGTTTGAGGACAATTTTTATTTATTGGAGTTAAAATCAACGTAGATATATGACTGAACCTAACCAACCGTACCTAACCTAACCTAACCTATCTGTATAGGTTAGGTTAGGTTAGGTAGCCGAAAAAGTTAGGTTAGGTTAGGTTAGGTAGGTTAGGTTGTCGAAAAAACATTAATTCATGAAAACTAGGCTTATTAGGCAAATCAGGCCTTGCATAGTAGGCTGAGAAGTGAGTTCTGGCTACTAGGTACGACATATATATATATATATATATATATATATATATATATATATATATATATATATATGTCGTACCTAGTAGCCAGAACGCACTTCTCAGCCTACTATGCAAGGCCCGATTTGTCTATTAAGCCAAGTTTTTCTGATTTAATATATTTTCTCTAATTTTTTTCTTATGAAATGATAAAGCTACCCATTTCATTATGTATGAGGTCAATTTTTTTTTATTTTAGTTAAAATTAACGTAGATATATGACCGAACCTAACCAACCCTACCTAACCTAACCTAAGCTATCTTTATGTTACGTCTTTCAGATCAGGACCAACGAGATCAGGACCAACGAGACCTCTTAAATCTTGGGCTAAATTGTCAATTCCAATCTAAACCAAAGATGCATCAAAAACGCCTGGAAATCGAAATGCTTCTGGACGATATCCATAAGCTAGAAGACAACAAAAAAGTCATCACCACTGACACACTTCAAGCTGAACTACTTGCAGAAGCAGGGAAAAAACGAGGAACATATTCATCTACAATCTTAACCCCACGACTCAAAGAAGCAGCGAAACAACTAAAAAATCTGAAAGACGTAACAATAAGAAAAGCCGACAAAACAGCAGCATATGTATTGATTCCTACCCATGAATACATGAACAAAATTAGCGACATCCTAAGTGACGACTCCAAATTTCAACGAATCACGAGGAACCCCGTAGAAGACCTTAAGCGGAAAGTAAACAAAACAATTACAGCAATCAACGCAAAGAAAGGTAGTGTGCATTTCAATAAACTTCAAGGCGACTAAGGCTTAGGATATACCTACGGCAATGTTAAGACGCATAAACCAGGTAACCCACTACGCCCTATAATCAGCCAAATACCAACCCCAACTTATCACCTGGCAAAGAAACTCAATGAACTCCTAACTCCATACACACCAAGTAAGTTTAGTCTACAATCATCAGCAGATTTCCTAGAATTGATCAAATCTACCCAGCCCGATGGAATCATCGCTTCCCTGGACGTTGAATCCCTTTTTACCAACGTCCCAGTCGACACAACCATAGGAATGATACTGGACAGAGTATACAGAGACGAGAGCACCCCCAAATTAGACATACCTGAGCCACACTTGAAAAGTCTTCTCGAAGCATGTACAAAGGAAGCCCCTTTCATCAGTCCACAAGGAGACATGTATTTACAAATAGACGGAGTAGCAATGGGCTCCCCCTTAGGAGTTTTATTTGCTAATTTTTATATGGGAACCATCGAAGATAGGGTCTTCAGTAGCAGACAAAAACCAACTGTATACTGCCGTTATGTAGATGACATATTCGTAATAGTAAAAGACTCAGATGAACTAATTGACCTAAAAAGACACCTAGAGAGAGAGTCAGTACTCCGATTTACACATGAAAATAGTGAAAATAACAGTCTGCCATTTTTGTATGTACTAATAACAAAAACAGGAACCTCTTTAAGCACCAACGTATATACCAAGCCCACCAACATAGGATTATGCCTGAACGGTAGAAGTGAGTGCCCCCAAAGATACAAAGCCAGTGTTCTCAATGCTTATATTCGTCGAGCGCTTACCCACTGCTCTGAATGGAGCAACGTGAGTAGAGAGTTTGAAAGAGTAACTCAGGTATTGGTGAACAACGGATATAGCAACGCGGAAATAAACGCTGCTATAAGAAGACACTTGGACCGTTGGTATAAATCAGAACCTAGAACAGAAACCACAACACCCCCAATAAAATTATATTACAAATCAACCATGCACAGTGAACATATAAAAGAGGAAAGAATAATGAAAGAAATAATCCGTAAAGGAGTAAAAAGCACTACTCCCAACCAAAACATAAACCTGATAATATTCTACAAAACCAAGAAGACTTCCGAACTCCTTATCAAAAACAGCCCGAAGCCGACGGAGAACCCTCTACAGCAGTCAAGCGTTGTATACATGTACACTTGCCCCCACGAAGGATGTAACCTTCAATGTAAGTACATAGGTATGACGTCGACCAAGCTGACGAGGCGTTTGACATGCCATCTTCAATCTGGTGCCCCAAGGAATCACATGAGACAAGCCCATGACATTACTCTAACAAGAGAAATGTTGAACAAGAATACTTGCATAATAGACAAAACCCAAGATTCAAGAAGATTACAAATTCTTGAGGCAATTCACATAAGAATAGAGCGACCTACCATGAACACCCAAATCACGGAACTATTTACTCTACCCACCATGAGAGTAAGGACAAGACAAGAACATATCGATGCCAACACAGAAGACAATGTCCAACATAACAGGCCAATTACACTGGATTAATCTTTGTGTTTAAATAGGAGATGCCTCGTATGGGCCAATAAGCCTTCTGCAGCCCCTATGTTTATCCCTTATGTTTAAATAGGAGATGCCTCGTATGGGCCAATAAGCCTTCTGCAGCCTCTATGTTTCACCTAACATTTATCCCTTATGTATCCCCCCATGTTTTCACCTTCATTGTATTATCACCTGACCTAATGCGGGTATAAAATCAACTAGTATTGTAAGATCTGTTCACTTGAGAATGAACCATGGAGGTTCGAAACGTCGTGCAAATTATACAAATAAGTGTAATACACTCTATAGTAAATCACTTCTTTTCTTCACCTTAAAAGTACGAAAATGAGTTTTGGAGAACTCCTATTTCAATTAAGCCCTGATGCTAAGAAAATAGTTAGAGGGATAGAAGCCCTAAACCAGAAAATAATAAATACAGAATATGCGGTCATATTCAATGAAACATATATATATATATATATATATATATATATATAAAAGTTTGTGGGGGTACCACCTCTGGTGCCAATGTGGGCACCCATAGCCTCAGAGAAGAAAATAAAAAGTATTCAGAAGAGATCTTGTGGTTTCTCACTGAACACTAATATTATCTTCTCCTACCACCCCCATTCTTTTGTATGTACTGTGACGATAATCACTTTCAAGAGAGATTGAGCCTGCTCTTCCCTACAAAGTACGTAAAAACAAAAGATAATATAGAAGATACGTACAGCAAGTATCTCCAAAACGTTTTGCCCAGAGAGCTAAACGTATCCAGCACACCGGCACACCTGCTACCTACCGCCACCGTAAACCGGCAAACTGCGTGTCCATTGCCTGCCTGCCGCTGATTGGCTGGTGTCCCGTCGCACCTGCCCTCCGCCCTCCGCCACAAGTTGATGTCTGGGCTGCAGTGGCCCAGTATTGTCAGAATATCTCAGTGCTCCTTGCAGTTGACATCTCTCGCTGGTAGACTAAGCCTTGGCTTTCGTGTACTAAGGGAGGTGGCAGCTCGAAGCCAATATTCCAGCTCCATTCATATTTATTTTGCTATCACTGTAACTCACTTGTCTTAACGTAACTTTTCATTTGCCAGTGATTATTCATATTATTTTGTTTGTTGACTTGTCTTTTATATTTTATGCTTAACTTTATTCATGTCTTGTTTTTCTAATGTAATTAAAATTTCATTGTTAAATTTACTTGTGTTTTGTGTGTCTTCCCATTACCTTACCACAGACGAAAGTTCCAGCTTTTCTCTTTTTTTTTTTCTTTAATGTGACGAGGCCCTGCCCCTAGCTTTTGAAACAGCCGAACACTAACGCTTTACCGTCACAGTACACATATATATTTACTTTATTTGAACTTTGTTACAAAAAAGGAGTTACATATGGGTTACAAAGATGGTTATCATAGGTTGTCGAGTTCCTCCAGCTCCTCAGATGGCGGGCAGGAACCCTGGATGCAGTGCGCATTTCCCCTCTGTATCGCCACACTGAGGCGCTGGAAAAGAAAGCTTGCAGCTCTTGGGTCCCTTGTTGTTTCAATGAGCCTAGAACCCAGTTCCTTCAAAAAACTGGTAGCACTTTTACCCCAGGCGCCGAGTGTCTCAGAAGCAATGGGGACAAAATTGTAGTCGTGATCCAGTTCTCTATACTTACGGGATTTGGCCGCTTCCCTGTGGGTGGCAGCGCCACCTGGTTGTGCAACACTGAGGTTAATGTAGGTGTTAGCCAGGGTTGATACGCACGTGTAGTCCCATACCAACTGCTTGCCATTCTTCCAGGGGTTCACTGTGATACCATCCGGGCGACCAATAAGAGCATCAGAGTTACGGGGCGTTAGGTAACGGGGCTCTCTTTCAGCTGGGCATCCAGCTGTGGTGAGGCTCCTCTTGATGATGTCGTTAACTTCACTGTGCCTCGAGTGCCATCCCCCTGTGCTTTGGCAGAGTAGGCCATGGTGACCATACCTGTCAGCCACCACCTCGCCGCAAATACACCTATATCTGGTGTGGATTGGGGCAGCAAGGCGGAGGGCCACAGCAATTCGGAGGGCGTGTGGTGTGAGACGCGTGCCAGTTGCCGACATTGGGGTTGCTAACAGGAAATCCCCTGCATGTGGTGCTGCTACTGCTGTGAGGCGAGCAATGTCGTGTTGTGTTGTTGCAGCACCCAGGCACTCTGCAGCAACTTGGTCTACAATGGGGCCATCCCAGCTGAATTGCTTGTGGGCTTTTGGGGATGGTGGTTGAGGTGATGGACCTGCACGAGAGGCCCACTCTGTGGCACAGCGTGTAAAATTGGGATCATGTACACCTGCCAGCTGATGTAAGTGGGCAGGTAGAATTTCCTTCACAAGGTCGTCGGATGCTGATAAGGAGGACAGGAAGGCTGGAACAGCAATTTGCGTTGCTGTTCGAACTCCGAGGCCCCCAAGTCTTACGGGAAGAGAGGCTTGTTTCCACTGTAGGTCATCGAGAGAGAGGTTAAGGGCTTTTTCTAGCATTGATTTCAGTAACCGGTCATACTCACTTTGTTTTTGGCTACTGTAAGATGGTGAACACCTCAGAAAGTAGATTAACCTGGGGAGAGACAGACATCTGGTGATGAGGTAGAGTGCATCATGAGCATCAATATTCTCAATCCTCCCATCCATCCTCTTAAGGTCGGCGATTTTCTTATCAAGGACCTCATCGATGGCTTTCAACCCCAGGGGAGCTCCTAGGAGTGTGCTGTCTTCAGGTTTAGTTTTATGGATATTTGGCAGAAGACCCTCTATTCTCTCTACGATGCCCTGGTTGGAACATATTATTTCACATTTAGAAGGGTTCAGGGTGAGGCCTAAAACTGCACCTTGCTCCTGGATTTTTCTGATGTCCTCCAGGAGGGAGTCTTGGGAACCAGCTAGGGTACCATCATCCAAGAACCAGATGTTAAGCTCGCTGGACAGGACCTCTGTGACTTATATATATATATATATATATATATATATATATATATATATATATATATATATATATATATATATATATATATATATATATATATATATTTATATATATATATATATATATATATATATATATATATATATATATATATATATATATATATATATATATATATATTGGAGGGGATCTAAACATTCCCTCTAATGCGTTATGCGTGTTTTCCTCCGAGGCTATGGGTCCCCCTTCTTCCAGCTAGAGGTGGTACTCCCTATATATATATATATATATATATATATATATATATATATATATATATATATATATATATATATATTAGTATATTTTGGTAGCAGTCTTTCCTGTAGACATATATTATTAAATATGACCGAAAAAGTAAGATTAATAATTCTAACACGAATTTTCTCAATCTTTCGTACATTACGCTTCACTGTTGGAGGTAAATCAAAAATCACTTCTCCAAAATTCATTTTTATTTCTAGTCTGACGCGACACGGGCGCGTTTCAAAAAACTTATTACATTTTCAAAGACTTCACAAATACTCAACTGATTTAGAACTTACGTATCTCTGATTTTATATCTACATTTGAGTGAGGTGGGAGGGGTGATGTGGCATTAACACAAGACAGAACAAGAGGGGATATTAATAGGGTATTAAAAGTATCAACACAAGACAGAACAGAAACAATGGGTATTGAATAGAAGTGTTTGTAGAAAGCCTATTGGTCCATATTTCTTGATGCTTCTATATTGGAGCGGAGTCTTGAGGTGGGTAGAATATAGTTGTGCAATAATTGGCTGTTGATTGCTGGTGTTGACTTCTTGATGTGTAGTGCCTCGCAAACGTCAAGCCGCCTGCTATCGCTGTATCTATCGATGATTTCTGTGTTGTTTACTAGGATTTCTCTGGCGATGGTTTGGTTATGGGAAGAGATTATATGTTCCTTAATGGAGCCCTGTTGCTTATGCATTGTTAAACGCCTAGAAAGAGATGTTGTTGTCTTGCCAATATACTGGGTTTTTTGGAGCTTACAGTCCCCAAGTGGGCATTTGAAGGCATAGACGACGTTAGTCTCTTTTAAAGCGTTCTGTTTTGTGTCTGGAGAGTTTCTCATGAGTAGGCTGGCCGTTTTTCTGGTTTTATAGTAAATCGTCAGTTGTATCCTCTGATTTTTGTCTGTAGGGATAACGTTTCTATTAACAATATCTTTCAGGACCCTTTCCTCCGTTTTATGAGCTGTGGAAAAGAAGTTCCTGTAAAATAGTCTAATAGGGGGTATAGGTGTTGTGTTAGTTGTCTCTTCAGAGGTTGCATGGCTTTTCACTTTCCTTCTTATGATGTCTTCGATGAAACCATTGGAGAAGCCGTTATTGAGTAGGACCTGCCTTACCCTACAGAGTTCTTCGTCGACTTGCTTCCATTCTGAGCTGTGGCTGAGAGCACGGTCGACGTATGCGTTAACAACACTCCTCTTGTACCTGTCAGTAACTCTTGTTACTTTTTCGGTCATATTTAATAATATATATATATATATATATATATATATATATATATATATATATATATATATATATATATATATATATATATATATATATATATATATATATATATATATATATATATATATATATATAAGCCTATACTTGCATAAACCACAAGTGAAGATAAACAATCTTTGGACAACACCCACCAGTGGGACTCGAACCCAGAAAGCACAACTACCTTCCAGTAGCTGGCATAACTAGTATGCTTTAACCCACTACGCCATCAGACCTTACAAAAGAAGTAGATAGTTCGAGATATATATATCTCAAACATCTCTACCTCCCGAAGGCACCAGATGAGTGAGGGTTATGCAAGTATAGGCTTATAAGCTGGACACGAGTTCTCTCACATTGACAGTGGCTTGACGAAAAATGCAGACTGACCCCTCACTCATCTGGTGCCTTCGGGAGGTAGAGATGTTTGAGATATATATATCTCGAACTATCTACTTCTTTTGTAAGGTCTGATGGCGTAGTGGGTTAAAGCATACTAGTTATGCCAGCTACTGGAAGGTAGTTGTGCTTTCTGGGTTCGAGTCCCACTGGTGGGTGTTGTCCAAAGATTGTTTATCTTCACTTGTGGTTTATGCAAGTATAGGCTTATAAGCTGGACACGAGTTCTCTCACATTGACAGTGGCTTGACGAAAAATGCAGACTGACCCCTCACTCATCTGGTGCCTTCGGGAGGTAGAGATGTTTGAGATATATATATCTCGAACTATCTACTTCTTTTGTAAGGTCTGATGGCGTAGTGGGTTAAAGCATACTAGTTATGCCAGCTACTGGAAGGTAGTTGTGCTTTCTGGGTTCGAGTCCCACTGGTGGGTGTTGTCCAAAGATTGTATATATATATATATATATATATATATGACTGAAAACTCACACCCCAGAAGTGATTCGAACCCATACTCCCAGGAGTATGCGACTATATGCGACTGAAAACTCACACCCCAGAAGTGACTCGAACCCATACTCCCAGGAGCAACGCAACTGGTAACTACAGGGCGCCTTAATCCGCTTGACCATCACGGCCGGACAAAAGGAAGTGATAGCCGAAGCTATCACTTGATTTGGTGAAATGCTATGCCCAAGATTACCATCCGAGTTGCCGGCGGGGAAGTAGTTCAAATAGCTTCGGCTATCACTTCCTCTTGTCCGGCCGTGATGGTCAAGCGGATTAAGGCGCCCTGTAGTTACCAGTTGCGTTGCTCCTGGGAGTATGGGTTCGAGTCACTTCTGGGGGTGTGAGTTTTCTGTCGCATATAGTCCTGGGGACCATTCAGGCTTGTTCGCATTTGTGTTCCTCACGTGTGCCCCAAAGAATGAGGTGATTAGGTGAAATGCTATGCCCAAGATTACCATCCGAGTTGCCGGCGGGGAAGTGGTTCAAATAGCTTCGGCTATCACTTCCTTTTGTCCGGCCGTGATGGCCAAGCGGATTAAGGCGCCCTGTTGTTACCAGTTGCGTTACTCCTGGGAGTATGGGTTCGAGTCACTTCTGGGGTGTGAGTTTTTCAGTCATATATATATATATATATATATATATATATATATATATATATATATATATATATATATATATATATATATATATATATATATATATATATATATATATATATATATATATATATATATATATATATATATATATATATATATATATATATATATATATATATATATATATATTATTAAATATGACCGAAAAAGTAAGATTAATAATTCTGACACGAATTTTCTCAATCTTTCGTACATTTCTTTTCACTGTTGGTGGTAATTCAAAAATCAATTCTCCAAAATTCATTTTTATTTCTAGTCTGACACGACACTTGAGCGCGTTTCGTAAAACTTATTACATTTTCAAAGACTTTAGTTAACACATACACAACTGAATAGAACTTACACATCTCCGATTTTGTTTATATCTACATTTGAGTGAGGTGGATGGGGTGAGGTGGTATTTAATAAGGTATTAATTTCATCAACACAAGCCAGAACATGAAACAATAGGTATTGAATAGAAGTGATTGTAGAAAGCCTATTGGTCCATATTTCTTGATGCTTCTATATTGGAGCGGAGTCTTGAGGTGGGTAGAATATAGTTGTGCATTAATTGGCTGTTGATTGCTGGTGTTGACTTCTTGATGTGTAATGCCTCGCAAACGTCAAGCCGCCTGCTATCGCTGTATCTATCGATGATTTCTGTGTTGTTTACTAGGATTTCTCTGGCGATGGTTTGGTTGTGGGAAGAGATTATATGTTCCTTAATGGAGCCCTGTTGCTTATGCATCGTTAAACGCCTAGAAAGAGATGTTGTTGTCTTGCCTATATACTGGGTTTTTTGGAGCTTACAGTCCCCAAGAGGGCATTTGAAGGCATAGACGACGTTAGTCTCTTTTAAAGCGTTCTGTTTTGTGTCTGGAGAGTTTCTCATGAGTAGGCTGGCCGTTTTTCTGGTTTTATATTAAATCGTCAGTTGTATCCTCTGATTTTTGTCTGTAGGGATACGTTTCTATTAACAATATCTTTCAGGACCCTTTCCTCCGTTTTATGAGCTGTGGAAAAGAAGTTCCTGTAAAATAGTCTAATAGGGGGTATAGGTGTTGTGTTGGTTGTCTCTTCAGAGGTTGCATGGCATTTCACTTTCCTTCTTATGATGTCTTCGACGAAACCATTGGAGAAGCCGTTGTTGACTATGACCTGCCTTACCCTACAGAGTTCTTCGTCGACTTGCTTCCATTCTGAGCTGTGGCTGAGAGCACGGTCGACATATGCGTTAACAACACTCCTCTTGTACCTATCTGGGCAGTCGCTTTTGGCATTTAGGCACATTCCTATGTTCGTTTCCTTAGTGTAGACTGCAGTGTGGAAACCTCCGCTCTTTTCCATAACTGTTACATCTAGAAAGGGCAGCTTCCCATCCTTTTCCATCTCGTAAGTGAAACGCAGCACGGAACTCCGCTCAAATGCCTCCTTCAACTCCTGCAGATGTCTGACATCAGGTACTTCCGCAATAAGCAGAACTTATTGTGGAAGGAGGAAAGAGTCGAGGCAATTACAGAAGCACCATACTGTCCCCCGAGCTCAAAGCGGCAGCCAAAAGCCTTCGTGAGAACAAGGAGATAGTTGTCAGAAGAGGTGACAAGTCGCCAATATACGTCATTCTTAAAAAAGACGAATATCTGGCGAAAATGAACCTCATACTCTTTGACCAAACTAAATTCCAAAGGGTAACGATCGAAGGACACTACAGCCGAATTGAAAGCAAAGGTCAACAGACTAATCGAAACTGTGAACGCCAAGAAATCAGGAGTCCACCTGCCAAAGATTATTGGGGAATATAAACCTGGATATGCGTATGGAAATGTCAAGACACACAAGCCTGGAAACCTACTTCAGCCAATCATTAGCCAGATACCCACACCCACGTACAGACTAGCGAAGCGACTCAACTGCCTGCTGACTCCTTATGTCCCTTGCGCCTTCAGCCTGAAGTCTCCAAAGGAATTTGTTGACTTACTGCGGGGCACACGGGCCACAGGAATAAGAGCCTCGTTGGACGTAGAATCGCTGTTCACTAACGTACCAGTGGACGAGACAATCGGGATGATAGCCGACAGAGTGTATCGTGATCCAGCCTGTACTCCTCTTGATATACCAGAAAATATCCTAAGGAAACTACTCCAAGCTTGTACTAAAGAGGCACCCTTCTTGAGCCCGGATGGGCACATGTATAAGCAAGTAGATGGGGTCGCCATGGGTTGTCCCCTAGGTGTCCTGTTTGCAAACTTCTACATGGGTACCATCGAGCAAAATGTCTTAGTCGACATGAACATGAAACCGGCCATATACTGCAGGTATGTTGACGACATTTGTACACAGGTACCTGATGTCAGACATCTGCAGGAGTTGAAGGAGGCATTTGAGCGAAGTTCCGTGCTGCGTTTCACTTACGAGATGGAAAAGGATGGGAAGCTGCCCTTTCTAGATGTAACAGTCATGGAAAAGAGCGGAGGTTTCCACACTGCAGTCTACACTAAGGAAACGAACATAGGAATGTGCCTAAATGCCAAAAGCAACTGCCCAGATAGGTACAAGAGGAGTGTTGTTAACGCATATGTCGACCGTGCTCTCAGTCACAGCTCAGAATGGAAGCAAGTCGACGAAGAATTCTGTAGGGTAAGGCAGGTCCTAGTCAACAACGGCTTCTCCAATGGTTTCGTCGAAGACATCATAAGAAGGAAAGTGAAACGCCATGCAACCTCTGAAGAGACAACCAACACAACACCTATACCCCCTATTAGACTATTTTACAGGAACTTCTTTTCCACAGCTCATAAAACGGAGGAAAGGATCCTGAAAGATATTGTTAATAGAAACGTTATCCCTACAGACAAAAATCAGAGGATACAACTGACGATTTACTATAAAACCAGAAAAACGGCCAGCCTACTCATGAGAAACTCTCCAGACACAAAACAGAACGCTTTAAAAGAGACTAACGTCGTCTATGCCTTCAAATGCCCTCTTGGGGACTGTAAGCTCCAAAAATCCCAGTATATAGGCAAGACAACAACATCTCTTTCTAGGCGTTTAACGATGCATAAGCAACAGATTATATGTTCCATTAAGGAACATATAATCTCTTCCCACAACCAAACCATCGCCAGAGAAATCCTAGTAAACAACACAGAAATCATCGATAGATACAGCGATAGCAGGCGGCTTGACGTTTGCGAGGCATTACACATCAAGAAGTCAACACCAGCAATCAACAGCCAATTAATGCACAACTATATTCTACCCACCTCAAGACTCCGCTCCAATATAGAAGCATCAAGAAATATGGACCAATAGGCTTTCTACAATCACTTCTATTCAATACCCATTGTTTCATGTTCTGGCTTGTGTTGATGAAATTAATACCTTATTAAATACCACCTGACCCCATCCACCTCACTCAAATGTAGATATAAACAAAATCGGAGATGTGTAAGTTCTATTCAGTTGTGTATGTGTTAACTAAAGTCTTTGAAAATGTAATAAGTTTTACGAAACGCGCTCAAGTGTCGCGTCAGACTAGAAATAAAAATGAATTTTGGAGAATTGATTTTTGAATTACCACCAACAGTGAAAAGAAATGTACGAAAGATTGAGAAAATTCGTGTCAGAATTATTAATCTTACTTTTTCGGTCATATTTAATAATATATGTCTACAGGAAAGACTGCTACCAAAATATACTAATATATATATATATATATATATATATATATATATATATATATATATATATATATATATATATATATATATATATATATATATATATATATATATATATATATATATATATATATATATATATATATATATATATATATATATATGTCGTACCTAGTAGCCAGAATGCACTTCTCAGCCTACTATTCAAGGCCCAATTTGCCTAATAAGCCAAGTTTTCATGAATTAATGTTTTTTCGACGACCTAACCTACCTAACCTAACCTAACCTACCTTTTTCGGTTACCTAAGCCAACCTAACCTATAGAGATAGGTTAGGTTAGGTTAGGTAGGGTTGGTTAGGTTCGGTCATATATCTACGTTAATTTTAACTACAATAAACAAAAATTGACCTCATACATAATGAAATAGGTAGCTTTATCATTTCATAAGAAAAAAATTAGAGAAAATATATTAATTCAGGAAAACTTGGCTTATTAGGCAAATCGGGCCTTGCATAGTAGGCTGAGAAGTGTGTTCTGGCTACTAGGTACGACATATATATATATATATATATATATATATATATATATATATATATATATATATTGGATTTTATACAAAATTTGAAAATATCCTTAGTTACTTTACAATTTATTGAAATATTTTAGTTTTGTTTTATTTGTTTTATAAAACTGTAATATCAGTATAGCTATTGGTTAAGTAATAGTTTTAATTAAGATGCAATAAAATGCTTATCTTCACAAACTAAGACGGTTAGGTTAGATCGTGGTTTTCTATTCAGCTTTTTTTAGTAAACTCAAATATTCACAGTATATTAGACAGTACGATTTAATACCAAGTGTAAATAAGTACAATTCTTGACTGTCATACATAGTACATAATTGCACTTATAGGGCTGTATACATTTACCTCCCCATTTTTGGAGGACGGGCTGGAATGCACCCAACAGGCGTGGGAGTGGCCGGAAGTGCCTACAGTGTATCATCTACGTGAAAACTTATCACAACAGGTGGGTTGGCAGTGTAGAGTCATGGAGGCTGGAGTGAGGGGCCAGGATGGACCCAGCAGGCCTCCCATAGTGAGGGGAGGTGGGGGTGAGTGAGGGGTGTTGTGTGGTCAGGAGAGAAAAGTGGGGGTTACTGTTGTGACAAATAGTGTTTTGTGTTTTTCTTTTTTGAAAGTTTGGATGTAAAAGTTTCGTTGCCAGAGATAATGGGGTAACATACTTATCATATTGTGAGTACATCACACGTGCAGTGAGTCAGATTACAAGTGTATGATACATCCATTATTGTGCAGTGATATACGGGGAAATTATACCAGTGTTAGTGTCACCGTGACCCCCACCCAGCCCCCAGGCCGTGACCCCCACCCAGCCCCCAGGCCGTGACCCCCACCCAGCCCCCAGGCCGTGACCCCCCCCCAGCCCCCAGGCCGTGACCCCCACCCAGCCCCCAGGCCGTGACCCCCACCCAGCCCCCAGGCCGTGACCCCCACCCAGCCCCCAGGCCGTGCAGTACGCGCTGTACCACCTCCTTCTCCACCCCACCACGTCGCTTCACCACCCACGAGACCGCCTTACCACCCGCCCACAGAACCTGGCCACCTCCCATGTGTGTCTACGACCACCCACCCACCCACCCACCCACCCAATGTATACCCACCTATTTTATAGTGGGTGTATGCCCACGCATTGAATAGAGTTGGTATATGTATTACCACTCATCTGAGTGGTAAGTGCCATGGCCAGCTGACTATCTCCCCAGCCTCCACCCGTCGCCCACTCACCAGTCTCCACCCGCCGTCCACCCTCCCGCCCAGCGCCCGCCCATGTGGCAGCTCTTAACAGACAGCCAGGCTTCTTCAAGCCAAGATGAGCCATCAAGCAGACTAGGCAGATGTCAGACGTGTGACAGGGTATGCTATATCCGGTCGAGGGACGGTAATGTGCGCAATCATTACCACAACGGAGCTAGGTGTTTGGGATCTCTGCGCCCTCCCAGGGAGAACACCAGTCAACAGCCCACACCGTCCGTCAGGCAAAACACCTCCCAGAGCTTCATTTCTACAAGTTTTTTATTAGAAGCTATCAAAGCAACATCAGCCAGAACCTTGCAACACATCCCTAAAGCAGCCCGCCCCCATGCTGCAGCCAAATTATCCGCCCTCCTGAGAAAGGTCAACGACTCTCCTGGAACGACCCAAGCATGGCACAACCTCCTAATCTTTGGCAACATATGTCTAGCCACCCCTGCAAGGAGAGACAAGACCTTAGCTGCCTCAGTCATCAAAGCTATAAATGATTTTCCCAGGGAGGACAAACAGGTGCACCTTCCCACTCGCGCGAGAAACACCCACGGCAGGAAGAATAACAGTGGCATATCCGAGATATAAAAAAACAGAACATCAGTCACCAAGAAAATAGAAGAAGGAAACACTATAGGTGCAATAAGAGTCATCACCAGTGAGGACTCAATTGCTGACAGAGATGCCGCAACAGCTCAAGCCCTAAGGGAGAAACACCCACCCAGGGCTCCATGTGAGGACGACATTGTAAAAGTGGGTGCTACTGGGGCAGAACCTCTCTGGGTGGCCGAATCTGTGGTTCATAAAGCAGCTTTGTCTTTCCCTACAGGATCTGCAGGTGGGTTCAAAGGACTAAAACCCAACCACTCAAGCAAATGCTCAACCCTGCACTGGGTGACATTACACAGAGCCTCTTGGTAGAACTAACCAGATTCACCAACACATGTCTAGCTGGCAACATACCAGAGGCCATAAGACCTATCGTTTTTTTGGAGCATCTCTCTGTTCTCTAAAGAAAAAGGATGGAGGGATCAGGCCAACAGCTGTGGGCAATTCTCTCCGGCGTCTCGTCGCAAAGGCAGCTGCAAGAACAGCGAAGAACAGCTGCAAGAACAGTGAGGCAGCGGCCAACATGCTGAAGCCAAAACAGCTCGGGTTCGGCATTCCACAAGGGTGCGAGGCGGCAGCCCATGCAGCTCGAGGCTTCATCGCCAACATCAGAGACGAAAAGGCCCTTATCAAGCTAGATTTCAAAATGCCTTCAATTTGGTGCGGAGGGATGCTGTACTCCGTGCGGTTCATAGTCATTTCCCTTCCCTCTACCCTTTTGTACATTCATGCTACAGTATGGATCTAAAGCTACTTTTTGGCGAAAATGAAATTGACTCGCAAGAAGGCGTCCAACAGGGTGAACCCCTTGCTCCTCTCCTTTTCTGCTTAGCCATTAAACAAGTCACAGAAGTCCTGTCCAGCGAGCTTAACATCTGATTCTTGAATGATGGTACCCTAGCTGGCTCCCAAGACTCCCTTATAGAGGACATCAGAAAAATCCAGGAGCAAGGTGCAGTTTTAGGCCTCACCTTGAACCCTTCTAAATATGAAATAATATGTTTCAAACAGGGCATCGTAGAGAGAATAGAGGGTCTTCTGCCAAATATTCATATAACTAAACCTGAAGACAGCACACTCCTAGGAGGCCCCCCTGGGGTTGAAAGCCACCGATGAGGTCCTTGATAATAAAATCGCCGACTTTAAGAGGATGGATGGGAGGATTGAGGATATTGATGCCCATGATGCACTCCTTATCTGCATCCGATGACCTTGTGAAGGAAATTCTATCTGACTACTTACATCAGCTGGCAGGTACATATGATCCCAATTTCAACGCTGTGCCACCGGGTGGGCCTTTCATGCAGGTCCATCACCTCAACCACTATCCCCAAAAGTCCACAAGCAATCCAGCTGGGATGGCCCCATTGTAGACCAAGTTGCTGCAGAGTGCCTGGGTGCTGCAACAACACAACACGACATTGCTCGCCTCACAGCAGTAGCAGCCCCACATGCAGGGGATTTCCTGTTAGCAACCCCAATGTCGGCAACTGGCACGCGTCTCACACCACACGCCCTCCGAATTGCTGTGGCCCTCCGCCTTGCTGCTCCAATCCACACCAAATATAGGTGTATTTGCGGCGAGGTGGTGGCTGACAGGTACGGCCACCATGGCCTACTCTGCCAAAGCACAGGGGGATGGCACTCGAGGCACAGTGAAGTTAACGACAACATCAAGAGGAGCCTCACCACAGCTGGATACCCAGCTGAAAGAGAGCCCCGTTTCCTTAAGCCTCATAATTCTGATGCTCTTATCGGTCACCCAGATGGTATCACAGTGAGCCCCTGGAAGAATGGCAAGCAGTTGGTATGGGACTACACCCTGGCTAACACCTACATTGACCTCAGTGGTGCACAACGAGGTGGCGCTGCCACCCACAGGGAATCAGCCAAATCCCGTAAGAACAGAGAACTGGATCACCACTACAGCTTTGTCCCCATTGCTTCTGGGACACTCGGCGCCTGGGGTAAAAGTGCTACCAGTTTTTTTAAGGAACTGGGTTCTAGGCTCATTGAAACAACAAGGGACCCCTAGAGCTGCCAGCTTTCTTTTCCAGAACCTCAGCGTGGCGATACAGAGGGGGAAATGCACACTGCGGTCAAGGTTCCTGCCCGCCATCTGAGGAGCTGGAGGAACTCGACAATTTATGATAATCATCTGTGTACCCTATATGTAACTCCCTTTTTGTAACAAAGTTTAAATAAAACAAATATATATGTGTATATACAAAAGAATGGGGGTGGTAGGAGAAGATAATATTAGTGTTCAGTGAGAACACTAATATTACTCCTTATTTTCTTCTCCGAGGCTATGGGTCCCCACATTTTCACCAGAGGTGGTACCCTCACAAACTTTTATATATATATATATATATATATATATATATATATATATATATATATATATATATATATATATATATATATGAAATTGGGATCATATATATATATATATATATATATATATGAAATTGGGATCATATATATATATATATATATATATATATATATATATATATATATATATATATATATATATATATAGGGGGGGTACCACCACTGGTGCAATTATAGGGACCCACAGCCTCAGAGAAGGGATATATATATATATATATATATATATATATATATATATATATATGATCCCAATTTCATATATATATATATATATATATATATATATATATAGATATATATATATATATATATATATATATATATATATATATATATATATATATATATATATATATATGCGGAAAATCCACAGAGAAATATGAAATGAGGTGAACGTTTCGGCTTTGTTAAAGCCTTTGTCAACACCAGACTGACTAAGGAGAAGGGAGAAGGGGGAGGATATATAGGCCGACACCTGACCAACCCATCCCTAGGGTTGGTCAGGTGTAATTAACCAAAATCAGGTATAGCTTAGCTTAAAATGGTCAAAGAGGATTAAGCGGTCAGAGAATAAGGATGAAAGATTAAAGAAAAGCCTCATGAACACACAATATATGAATATACAATTATAATGAGACATTGTAAGCCTCTCTATCAGAGTTGTTTCTTAAACTGTTGTGCAATATTATAACTTAAAAATGGATCAAGTTTGTACATTCCAGTACTAACATTAAGAAGATTTGGACACTGACTGATTAGAGCAGACTCAATCAAATTCCGTTCCACGAAATCCCCACAATTGGTAATGCTTTTTGCCCCATTCCAGTTAATATTGTGATCGCATAAACTCGTATGTAGATACAATGCATTAGACGTTTGGGCAGTTCTAATACTATAAGCATGTTGTGACAACCGCAATTGTAAGGACTTTCCTGTTTGTCCAAGGTACACAGAATCACAAACATTGCAGGGAATCGAATACACACAACCTGCTGTATCAGGGGAGTTTTTTATTAAATTGGATTTGATCGTACTATTAGTGAACACCAAATTTATATTAAGTTTCTTAAAAATCAGAGACAATTTTTCAAGTCCACTCGCATAAGGTACCACCAATGAGTTAATAATTTTTGGTTTCGCCTTAGGGACGTGATTATAAAACGTACGCTTGGCTTGTACAAACGAGAAATCCAAAAACCTCTTAGGATATTGTAAACTCTTCCCAATTTCATATATTTTTTGCAGCCCTGAGTTTTTTGATGAAGAGATTGCTAAAATATATGAAATTGGGAAGAGTTTACAATATCCTAAGAGGTTTTTGGATTTCTCGTTTGTACAAGCCAAGCGTACGTTTTATAATCACGTCCCTAAGGCGAAACCAAAAATTATTAACTCATTGGTGGTACCTTATGCGAGTGGACTTGAAAAATTGTCTCTGATTTTTAAGAAACTTAATATAAATTTGGTGTTCACTAATAGTACGATCAGATCCAATTTAATAAAAAACTCCCCTGATACAGCAGGTTGTGTGTATTCGATTCCCTGCAATGTTTGTGATTCTGTGTACCTTGGACAAACAGGAAAGTCCTTACAATTGCGGTTGTCACAACATGCTTATAGTATTAGAACTGCCCAAACGTCTAATGCATTGTATCTACATACGAGTTTATGCGATCACAATATTAACTGGAATGGGGCAAAAAGCATTACCAATTGTGGGGATTTCGTGGAACGGAATTTGATTGAGTCTGCTCTAATCAGTCAGTGTCCAAATCTTCTTAATGTTAGTACTGGAATGTACAAACTTGATCCATTTTTAAGTTATAATATTGCACAACAGTTTAAGAAACAACTCTGATAGAGAGGCTTACAATGTCTCATTATAATTGTATATTCATATATTGTGTGTTCATGAGGCTTTTCTTTAATCTTTCATCCTTATTCTCTGACCGCTTAATCCTCTTTGACCATTTTAAGCTAAGCTATACCTGATTTTGGTTAATTACACCTGACCAACCCTAGGGATGGGTTGGTCAGGTGTCGGCCTATATATCCTCCCCCTTCTCCCTTCTCCTTAGTCAGTCTGGTGTTGACAAAGGCTTTAACAAAGCCGAAACGTTCACCTCATTTCATATTTCTCTGTGGATTTTCCGCATAAAATGATCAGTGTTTTGTGATCGTCAATTGCATATATATATATATATATATATATATATATATATATATATATATATATATATATATATATATATATATGTCGTACCTAGTAGCCAGAACTCACTTCTCAGCCTACTATTCAAGGCCCGATTTGCCTAATAAGCCAAGTTTTCCTGAATTAATATATTTACTATAATTTTTTTCTTATGAAATGATAAAGCTACCCTTTTCTCTATGTATGAGGTCAATTTTTTTTTATTGGAGTTAAAATTAACGTAGATATATGACCGAACCTAACCAACCCTACCTAACCTAACCTAACCTATATTTATAGGTAAGGTTAGGTTAGGTAGCCAAAAAAAGCTAGGTTAGGTTAGGTTAGGTAGGTTAGGTAGACGAAAAAACATTAATTCATGAAAACTTGGCTTATTAGGCAAATCGGGCCTTGAATAGTAGGCTGAGAAGTGCGTTCTGGCTATTAGGTACGACATATATATATATATATATATATATATATATATATATATATATATATATATATATATATATATATATATATATATATATATATATATATATATATATATATATATATATATATATATATATATATATATATATGAGCTTCTTCCATGCACGTTATTATGTTGGGATAACAAAAATATGCATTTAAGGCCCGCCAGGGGCCCTCGCCAACCGAACCATTGCACATATTGTTTTTATGAAGAGTTTTGGTAACAACAACGAACACCTGAACTTGGGGTTTACTGAGGGCTCACTCAGTAAAACTTTCTCGCCTCGTTTTATATAAGCTCTCTGTTTTTAAACGTGAACTTGGCAACAGTTGTTAAAAGGCATTGGTGTATGTAAAGCAGGAGGGAAGGGAGGGAGGAAAGGAGGAGGGAGGGGAGGAAGGAAGGGGGGGAAGGAAGGGGGGGAAGAAGGGGAGGAAGGAAAGGGGGGAAGAAGGGGACGAAGGAAAGGGGGCAAGAAGGGGAGGAAGAAGATATAGGAGGGAGGGGGAAGAGGAAGAAGAGGAGGAGGGAGGGGTGGAAGGATGGGGGGGAAGGAGAGGAAGAAGGTATAGGGGGGAGGGGAGAAAGGGGAGGAGGGAGGAGAGGAGGAAAGAGGGGAAAAGGTAGAAGAGCAGCAAGATAGGGAGGAGTGAGTACTGGAAATAGGGAGGAAGAGAGCACAAAGGAGAAGATGAGAGAGAGAGAGAGAAAGAGAGAAAAGAACAAGAAGGAGAGGATGAGGGAGAGAGGGAGGAGGAAAGAAGAAAGGAGGAGGATGGCAGGAAGGAGAGAGAGAGAAGGCAGGAAGGAGAGAGAGAGAAGGCAGGAAGGAGAGAGAGAAGGCAGAAAGGAGAGAGAGAGAAGGCAGGAAGGAGGGAGAGAGAAGGCAGGAAGGAGAGAGAGAAGGCAGGAAGGAGGGAGAGAGAAGGCAGGAAGGAGGGAGAGAGAAGGTAGGAAGGAGGGAGAGAGAGAAGGCAGGAAGGAGAGAGAGAGAAGGCAGGAAGGAGAGAGAGAGAAGGCAGGAAGGAGGGAGAGAGAGAAGGCAGGAAGGAGAGAGAGAGAAGGCAGGAAGGAGGGAGAGAGAAGGCAGGAAGGAGGGAGAGAGAAGGCAGGAAGGCGGGAGAGAGAAGGCAGGAAGGAGGGAGAGAGAAGACAGGAAGGAGAGAGAGAGAAGGCAGGAAGGAGGGAGAGAGAAGGCAGGAAGGAGGGAGAGAGAAGGCAGGAAGGAGGGAGAGAGAAGACAGGAAGGAGAGAGAGAGAAGGCAGGAAGGAGAGAGAGAGAAGGCAGGAAGGAGGGAGAGAGAAGGCAGGAAGGAGGGAGAGAGAAGGCAGGAAGGAGGGAGAGAGAAGGCAGGAAGGAGGGAGAGAGAAGGCAGGAAGGAGGGAGAGAGAAGGCAGGAAGGAGGGAGAGAGAAGGCAGGAAGGAGGGAGAGAGAAGGCAGGAAGGAGAGAGAGAGAAGGCAGGAAGGAGAGAGAGAGAAGGCAGGAAGGAGGGAGAGAGAAGGCAGGAAGGAGGGAGAGAGAAGGCAGGAAGGAAGGAGAGAGAAGACAGGAAGGAGAGAGAGAGAAGGCAGGAAGGAGAGAGAGAGAAGGCAGGAAGGAGGGAGAGAGAAGGCAGGAAGGAGGGAGAGAGAAGGCAGGAAGGAGGGAGAGAGAAGGCAGGAAGGAGGGAGAGAGAAGGCAGGAAGGAAGGAAGGAGAGAGAAGGCAGGAAGGAGGGAGAGAGAAGGCAGGAAGGAGAGAGAGAGAAGGTAGGAAGGAGAGAGAGAGAAGGCAGGAAGGAGGGAGAGAGAAGGTAGGAAGGAGAGAGAGAGAAGGCAGGAAGGAGAGAGAGAGAAGGCAGGAAGGAGGGAGAGAGAAAAGGCAGGAAGGAGAGAGAGAGAAGGCAGGAAGGAGGGAGAGAGAAGGCAGGAAGGAGAGAGAGAGAAGGCAGGAAGGAGGAAGAGAGAAGGCAGGAAGGAGAGAGAGAGAAGGCAGGAAGGAGGGAGAGAGAAGGCAGGAAGGAAAGAGAGAGAAGACAGGAAGGAGAGAGAGAGAAGGCAGGAAGGAGGGAGAGAGAAGACAGGAAGGAGAGAGAGAGAAGGCAGGAAGGAGGGAGAGAGAAGGCAGGAAGGAGGGAGAGAGAAGGCAGGAAGGAGAGAGAGAGAAGGCAGGAAGGAGGGAGAGAGAAGGCAGGAAGGAAGGAAGGAGAGAGAAGGCAGGAAGGAGGGAGAGAGAAGGCAGGAAGGAGAGAGAGAGAAGGTAGGAAGGAGAGAGAGAGAAGGCAGGAAGGAGGGAGAGAGAAGGTAGGAAGGAGAGAGAGAGAAGGCAGGAAGGAGAGAGAGAGAAGGCAGGAAGGAGGGAGAGAGAAGGCAGGAAGGAAGGAGAGAGAAGACAGGAAGGAGAGAGAGAGAAGACAGGAAGGAGAGAGAGAGAAGGCAGGAAGGAGGGAGAGAGAAGGCAGGAAGGAGAGAGAGAGAAGACAGGAAGGAGAGAGAGAGAAGGCAGGAAGGAGAGAGAGAGAGAAGGCAGGAAGGAGAGAGAGAGAGAAGGAAAGAGAGAGAGAGAGAAGGAAAGAGAGAGAGAGAGAAGGAAAGAGAGAGAGAGAGAGAAGGAAAGAGAGAGAGAGAGAAGGAAGGAGAGAGAGAGAGAAGGAAAGAGAGAGAGAGAGAAGGAAGGAGAGAGAGAGAGAAGGAAAGAGAGAGAGAGAGAAGGAAAGAGAGAGAGAGAGAAGGAAAGAGAGAGAGAGAGAAGGAAGGAGAGAGAGAGAGAAGGAAAGAGAGAGAGAGAGAAGGAAGGAGAGAGAGGGTTGACAGGAAACATAAGTGAGGGTGAGAGAGAAGGGCGGGGAGCGGGAGGGGAGTGAACTGGAGAAATATGAATGAGAGAAGAAAAAGAGTGGAATAAAGAAGGAAAGGAATGGGAAGGTTGGGTAAATGGCAGAACCTCTAAGCCTCTAAGCGACGATATGGGAGGCAAGAATGGAAGGGGAGTGTGCAGGAAGAATGGAAGGGGAGTGTGCAGGAAGAATTGAAGGGGAGTGTGCAGGAAGAATGGAACATAAAGTTAGTATTAAACTACATCTACTAATATTTCTCTTATTATTAAAGCCTTTCTAGATTTTTTGGAGTAGTTTCATTCTTATAAATCTATTTCACGCTCTAGTGCTGCCTCGTCTCATGTCTAAATATGTACGTCAACTGAGGTGCTATGACTTAACTCCTCCTAGGGTAATTTTCAGTCGTCGTTGATATGACCGCGGGGAAATCCTGCGTAGAACAACGGCCCAATTCCACGCGTCTGAAGCTTTCTAACGAGACTTTAGTGAACAACATTATCAAAGTCATTGCTAAAGTCAACAAAAAAATCCCTCATTTAATTTATGTTTATAAAGATGCAAACAAATGCGTTTTGAGATAAATTATTAAATGTTCATACCACAGACGTTAAGCTAATTGGGCGATAGATCGATACAATCGATCTATTTCCCATTATTAAAATATCAGCATAACATTTGCAGCCTGCCATGACTGCGTTACTCTGCTCGACTCTAATGATATAATAAATATGCAAGACAAGCGCTCATACAGACCATCTTTACTTTCTGTAAGCACCCTGGCCAACACTTCGTCTCGTTCTGGGCACTTACAGGCCTTTAATAATAATTTCTATCAAATAAGTTCTACTCATGTAACCACTGAACTAGTCAACCTGTCCTTTTGACTGCCTACGTAGATTAGTTCATCTGCAGGCTTCATATCAAGTACATGAAGAAACAAAGTACTTATTTAAAATGCCGTCCATTGCATTGTCGTTATCTGTTAATTGGACACTAATTTTCAGTGGGTCTGTCGTTTCCCTAATAGTAGTAGGCATCCATCAGTCTCGGGAGACTATGGAGTTGCGCTCTGGATGTCGGTCTGGAGTGGCCACTCCAGGGCGCAAAGCCAGAGTAGGTTGATATGGGGGAAGCTGTTACCCATGCAGCATGTCTCCCCTTATCCACAGCACCGAAAATCTCCAGTGGAAAGGCAAACATCAATACGATTGGTTCCAGCGCAATATTTGCTTAATTTTATGGGAAGACAAACTTCAGGCTTTGTCATTGATTGCCCTGCTATACCTGCTTCATAATTTCATTAACATATCTTGTTAGTTTGACATTTGTTTTTCCAGAAACAAATGGCCGTTCTTAACACTATTTTTCTAGATCAAGTTTCTTTAGTCCAGTAGTTATCCCTTTACGGTCATGATTATAATCCCTTTACGGTCATGATTATAATTCAGCCTAATAAATGTATATGGTACTGTACATTCCTGGGCTTTACAAAGACTGTCTGTGTATTCTATGGCGCAGAGAAAATAAATAGTGTGATTTAGCTTCTCTACAAGTCCCTCCTTCAGAAATAAACTACCGAACTAGAGGTGCGACATGTGACTATTCGACACATGTGCTCCTTTGCCACGAGCTGAACAATTTGGGTGTTCTTACTGCAAAAAATATCCAAAATTATGGCACACATTTCGCAAGAGGCGGCAATACCGTTCTCTCACTTGCTACAGCTGGCAGAGTTTGAGAGAAGAAAAAAGTGATTATCATTATTATTCACACAGACAAATAACACAAACGTGGTATATATATCAATGAGAAAATCCACTGGAGCTGTGAGGCTACGCGAACCCGCGACCAAGGCGTTGGCAAGCACATACACTACCACTGTGCCATTGTGTATTTATGTTGTAATTTAGACTAGCATTTTAAAAGCACTACAATCACCTTCTGTGGTTGATTGTTCAAAAAATCACTGAATTATATGTTTATCAGATCTCTAACTCTGTCCGTGGAGGAGAGAAGAAAATGTATGGAAGTGTGCAGCTTGGCAGTGCCTCGGTCGCGGGATCGCATCCCACCTCAGCCCAATTTGGATTTTCTTATTATTGTTATCATCTTTATTTCATATTATTATTATTTGCATTGTTTTATATATATATATATATATATATATATATATATATATATATATATATATATATATATATATATATATATATATATATATATAGCTACATTAGGAACTTAGCAGCACCCGGGTTCGACCCGTTGATTGAGTCGATACCGAAAGTCGCAATGGCTGCCAGCTCGATTTTAATAGAATAAATAGGGCGGAACAAAGCAATCCTATGTTGGTTACCAACCCATCACCATTCACCATGCAAAGCTAGGTGGTCAAGCTTTATATATATAGCCACTAGTATATAGCCACTTTAAAACACAATAAGAAGTTAGTGTCTCGACTCAAATCTTTAATTTTATTTATGCAATTATTAATTCCATGATGCAATCTGTTTATTGAAAATTTGATTTAATTATTATATTTCAAATCAATAATAATAATAATAATTTTCTGTGGGTAAACATTATTAGCTTAAATTAGAGGGGGTAATTACGTACCGGAGACCCACTGCACAATCTATTAACTTAACAATCAAGTCACTTTACCAAACCCACTTCACAGGAGAGCCGGGGCCAGCCACCGTGGTCGTTAACCACATAGGGTTGTTCAGTAGTTCTCCCACCGTCACTCAACAACTACATACAACAATCTCACCATAACGCCTAGGACAGTTTTGTTTAGCCTGGCCTCAGATCGGGCTCGAGGGAGTAGAAGAACTCTCGTTACCCTCTGCAGGTATGTCGGTGTAGACTGTCGGGGAGCAGCACCAGCTGTTGGGGTCGGTGATGAGAGGGAATGTGGCTAGGAGATGTGGCTAGGAGACGTGGCTAGGAGATGTGGCTAGGAGACATGGCTAGGAGACGTGGCTAGGAGATGTGGCTAGGAGATGTGGCTAGGAGATGTAGCTAGGAGACGTGGCTAGGAGATGAGCCTAGAAGATGTGGCTAGGAGACGTGGCTAGGAGATGTACCTAGGAGACGAGGCTAGGAGACGTGGCTAGGAGATGAGGCTAGAAGATGTGGCTAGGAGATGTGGCTAGGAGACGTGGCTGGAAGACGTGGCTAGGAGACGTGGCTAGGAAATGTGGCTAGGAGATGTGGCTAGGAGATGTAGCTAGGAGACGTGGCTAGGAGATGAGCCTAGAAGATGTGGCTAGGAGACGTGGCTAGGAGACGTGGCTAGGAGATGTACCTAGGAGACGTGGCTAGGAGACGTGGCTAGGAGATGAGGCTAGAAGATGTGGCTAGGAGATGTGGCTAGGAGACGTGGCTGGAAGACGTGGCTAGGAGGTGTGGCTAGGAGATGTGGCAAGGAGATGTGGCTAGGAGATGTGGCTAGGAGACGTGGCTAGGAGATGTGGCTAAGAGATGTGGCTAGGAGATGTGGCTAGAAAATGTGGCTAGGAGATGTAGCTAGAAGATATGGCTAGGAGACGTGGCTAGGAGATGTGGCTTGGAGATGTGGCTAGATGTGGCTAGGAGACGTGGCTAGGAGACGTGGCTAGGAGATGTGGCTAGGAGATGTGGCTAGGAGATATGGCTAGGAGATGTGACGGAATGTGGCTAGGAGATGTGGCTAGGAGACGTGGCTAGGAGACGTGGCTAGGAGACGTGGCTAGGAGATGTAGCTAGGAGATGTGGCTAGGAGACGTGGCTAGGAGACGTGGCTAGGAGATGTGGCTAGGAGATATGGCTAGGAGATGTGACGGAATGTGGCTAGGAGATGTGGCTAGGAGACGTGGCTAGGAGACGTGGCTAGGAGACGTGGCTAGGAGATGTAGCTAGGAGATGTGGCTAGGAGACGTGGCTAGGAGACGTGGCTAGGAGACATGGCTAGGAGACATGGCTAAGAGATGTAGGTAGGAGATGTGGCTAGGAGATGTGACTAGGAGATGTGGCTAGGAGACATGGCTAGGAGATGTGGCAAGGAGATGTGGCTAGGAGACGTGGCTAGGAGACGTGGCTAGGAGACGTGGCTAGGAGATGTAGCTAGGAGATGTGGCTAGGAGACGTGGCTAGGAGACGTGGCTAGGAGACATGGCTAGGAGACATGGCTAAGAGATGTAGCTAGGAGATGTGGCTAGGAGATGTGACTAGGAGATGTGGCTAGGAGACATGGCTAGGAGATGTGGCTAGGAGATGTGGCTAGGAGACGTGGCTAGGAGATGTGGCTAAGAGATGTGGCTAGGAGATGTGGCTAGGAGACGCGACTAGGAGATGTAGCAAGGAGACGTGGCTAGGAGATGTGGCTAGGAGATGTGGCTAGGAGAAGTGGTTAGGAGATGTGGCTAGATGTGACTAGGAGATGTGGCTAGAAGATGTGGCTAGAAGATGTGGCTAGGAGATGTGGCTAGAAGACGTGGCTAGGAGATGTGACTAGATGTGTCTAGAAGACGTGGCTAGGAGACGTGGCTACTAGATGTGGTTAGGAGATGTGGCTAGGAGACGTTGCTAGATGTGGCTAGGAGATGTGGCTAGGAGATGTGGCTAAGAGACGTGGCTAGGAGATGTGGCTAGGAGATGTGTCTAGGAGACGTGACTAGGAGACGTGACTAGGAGATGTGGCTAGGAGACGTGGCTAGGAGATGTGGCTAGGAGATGTGGCTAGGAGATGTGGCTAGGAGATGTGGCTAGGAGAAGTGGCTAGGGGACGTGGCTAAGAGATGTGACTAGGAGATGTGGCTAGGAGATGTGGCTAGGAGATGTGGCTAGAAGACGTGGCTAGGAGACGTGGCTAGGAGATGTGGCTAGGAGACGTGGCAAGGAGACGTGGCTAGGAGATGTGGCTAGGAGATGTGAAGGAATGTGACTAGGAGATGTGGCTAGGAGATGTGGCTAGGAGATGTGGCTAGGAGACGTGGCTAGGAGATGTGGCTAGGAGATGTGGCTTGAAGAAGTGGGTAGGAGATGTGGCTAGGAGATGTGGCTAGGAGACGTGGCTAGGAGATGTGGCTAGGAGATGTGGCTAGGAGATGTGGCTAGGAGATGTGGCTAGGAGACGTGGCTTGGAGACGTGGCTAGGAGATGTTGCTAGGAGATGTGGCTAGGAGATGTGGCTAGGAGATATGGCTAGGAGACGTGGCTAGAGGATGTGGCTATGTGATGTGGCTAGGAGACGTGGCTAGGAAATATGGCCAGGAGATGTGGCTAGGATATGTGGCTAGGAGATGTGCCTATTAGATATAGCTAGGAGATATGGCTAGGAGATGTGGCTAGGAGATATGGCTAGGAGACGTGGGTAGGAGATGTGGCTAGATGTGGCTAGGAGATGTGAGGGAATATGGCTAGGAGATGTAGCTAGGAGACGTGACTAGGAGGTGTGGCTAGGAGACGTGGCTAGGAAATATGGCTAGGAGATGTGGCTAGGAGATGTAGCTAGAAGATGTGGCTAGGAGATGTGAGGGAATGTAGCTGGGAGACATGAGGAGGAACAGGGAGGGAGGCTCCCCCCCAACACACACACAGGGAGGGAGGCTCCCCCCCAACACACACACAGGGAGGGAGGCCCCCCCCCCCAACACACACACAGGGAGGGAGGCCCCCCCCCAACACACACACAGGGAGGGAGGCCCCCCCCCCAACACACACACAGGGAGGGAGGCCCCCCCCCCAACACACACACAGGGAGAGAGGCCCCCCCCCAACACACACACAGGGAGGGAGGCCCCCCCCCCCAACACACACACAGGGAGGGAGGCCCCCCCCCAACACACACACAGGGAGGGAGGCCCCCCCCCCAACACACACACAGGGAGGGAGGCCCCCCCCCCCCAACACACACACAGGGAGGGAGGCCCCCCCCCCCAACACACACACAGGCTCCTCCGCTGCTAAACTAACGACTCTCCATAACCTTAACGGTATAACTTCCAGTAAACAACGGA
>NC_091209.1:24349356-24399356 GCF_040958095.1 Procambarus clarkii
AATGAAATGAAAACATTAAAAAAAACTATACTCACGAAATGGTAAACAAATGGTATGGTATGGTAAACAACACAGCTCAATTCCAACGCAATTCACACAAAATAATTAAATCAAAATCAAAATAAATCAAAATATATGAAAATTCAATTTATCAGTGCAATCAGAAGCAATGAAATGGAATTGTAACATATTTAGTATAGCATTTGTGTTGCTCTTACATGCAACAGATGGCGCTGTTTTTTCAAGAAAAGCATAGTTTTACCTGTCACAGGTGTGGCATCTATACTTATACTTACGAAATGAACGGTATGGTGAACAATACAGCTCAATTCGAACACAATGTCACACAAAATAATTCAATAACAAATAAAATTAATCGAAATCTATGAAAATAAAATTTATCAATGCAATCGGAAACATTGAAATAGAATTCGTGACATATTTAGTATAGCGTGCATGTTGCTATTATGTGCAACAGATGGCGCTGTTTTCAAAAACGCATGTTTTTACCTCTCACAGGGGTGGCATCTATATAGTAGATATATAAAAAGACGCGCCTATTTGAATGCAACGTTGTGTCAAAATTTTAAAGCAATCGGTAAAGAGGTTTCGAAGATTTCCCTCAAATGAAAAACACAGAAAATATAAAAACCCGCTCGGATGCGAATGGAACGTTGTGTGAAAATTTCAACGCATTCAGTGAAGAACTTTCAGAGATTAGCGATTTTGAACAAACGAAAATTTACATTTTTATTTATATAGTTTTGTGACATTGCATTGGAATTTTAGGTGTGTTGTGTACCATTCCGTTCATTTCATGAGTATAGTTTTTTTAATTTTTCACTGTTTTTCATTACGTTTTTTAAACTGTTTTTCTTATATTTCAGTGATGTGAACATCAGATCATTTGAAATTCCCAATTTCCTGATAGGAACATCAGATCATTTGGGAGTGCATCGCACGAGGGAGTGGAGTAATGGCGGATAGGACGAGGGGACAGGAGTTGGGGATGATAGGGAGTATGAGGGGACAGGGGAGGGGGGGTAATGGTGAGGAGGACGAGGGGACGGTGGAGTTTGATAATAAAGTTAAGTCCATGTTAATCAAGAACTCTCCCTCGTCTGTAGCAGGTTTTTTGTGTGTATTCCATCCCTTGTAATGAGTGTGCATGTGTTTACATCGGCCAGACAGGTAAATCTCTTTCCTTGCGTTTAAAACCGCATTCATATGATATTCGTACAGCCCAGCACTCCAGTGCATTGTATTTACATTCCAGTTTATGTGATCATTCTATCGACTTCACAGGGGCAAGATGTATTGTTAAAAGTAAGGATTTCGTTGAACGAAACGTGATCGAGTCTGCTCTGATCAAACATTGTAACAACAGCCTTAATCTGAGCCCCGGTATGTACAAGTTGGATCCCTATTTAAGCCTCAATATAGCACGTCAAGGCAATATAGCATCCATTTAACCCGTATGGCACTTGGGGATATTAATAGGAGCTGCCTCGTATGGGCCAATAGGCCTTCTGCAGTTACCTTCTTTCTTATATTTCCTTTCCTCCACTTATTTTTAATGGTCAGGTGATCTGCCCAGGCGGATATAAAGGTCTGATCAGCAATCTTATCTTCATTCTAATTTGCTCTGATGAAGGCAAATTAGCAGAAAACGCGTTAAGGATTCACTATTTTTCATATGTGGTATTCTGCATATATATATATATATATATATATATATATATATATATATATATATATATATATATATATATATATATATATATATATATATATATATATATATATATATATATATATATATATATATATGTCGTACCTAATAGCCAGAACGCACTTCTCAGCCTACTATGCAAGGCCCGATTTGCCTAATAAGCCAAGTTTTCCTGAATTAATATATTTTCTCTAATTTTTTTTCTCATGAAATGATAAAGCTACCCATTTCATTATGTATGAGGTCAATTTTTTTTTATTGGAGTTAAAATTGACGTAGATATATGACCGAACCTAACCAACCCTACCTAACCTAACCTAACCTATCTTTATAGGTTAGGTTAGGTAGCCAAAAAAGTTAGGTTAGGTTAGGTTAGGTAGGTTAGGTAGTCGAAAAAACATTAATTCATGAAAACTTGGCTTATTAGGCAAATCGGGCCTTGCATAGTAGGCTGAGAAGTGCGTTCTGGCTACTAGGTACGACATATATATATATATATATATATATATATATATTAAGCGGTCAGAGAATAAGGATGAAAGATTAAAGAAAAGCCTCATGAACACACAATATATGAATATACAATTATAATGAGACATTGTAAGCCTCTCTATCAGAGTTGTTTCTTAAACTGTTGTGCAATATTATAACTTAAAAATGGATCAAGTTTGTACATTCCAGTACTAACATTAAGAAGATTTGGACACTGACTGATTAGAGCAGACTCAATCAAATTCCGTTCCACGAAATCCCCACAATTGGTAATGCTTTTTGCCCCATTCCAGTTAATATTGTGATCGCATAAACTCGTATGTAGATACAATGCATTAGACGTTTGGGCAGTTCTAATACTATAAGCATGTTGTGACAACCGCAATTGTAAGGACTTTCCTGTTTGTCCAAGGTACACAGAATCACAATCATTGCAGGGAATTGAATACACACAACCTGCTGTATCAGGGGAGTTTTTTATTAAATTGGATTTGATCGTACTATTAGTGAACACCAAATTTATATTTAGTTTCTTAAAAATCAGAGACAATTTTTCAAGTCCACTCGCATAAGGTACCACCAATGAGTTAATAATTTTTGGTTTCGCCTTAGGGACGTGATTATAAAACGTACGTTTGGCTTGTACAAACGAGAAATCCAAAAACCTCTTAGGATATTGTAAACTCTTCCCAATTTCATATATATTGTTATATATATATATATGTATAGAATATATGAAATTGGGAAGAGTTTACAATATCCTAAGAGGTTTTTGGATTTCTCGTTTGTACAAGCCAAACGTACGTTTTATAATCACGTCCCTAAGGCGAAACCAAAAATTATTAACTCATTGGTGGTACCTTATGCGAGTGGACTTGAAAAATTGTCTCTGATTTTTAAGAAACTTAATATAAATTTGGTGTTCACTAATAGTACGATCAAATCCAATTTAATAAAAAACTCCCCTGATACAGCAGGTTGTGTGTATTCAATTCCCTGCAATGATTGTGATTCTGTGTACCTTGGACAAACAGGAAAGTCCGTACAATTGCGGTTGTCACAACATGCTTATAGTATTAGAACTGCCCAAACGTCTAATGCATTGTATCTACATACGAGTTTATGCGATCACAATATTAACTGGAATGGGGCAAAAAGCATTACCAATTGTGGGGATTTCGTGGAACGGAATTTGATTGAGTCTGCTCTAATCAGTCAGTGTCCAAATCTTCTTAATGTTAGTACTGGAATGTACAAACTTGATCCATTTTTAAGTTATAATATTGCACAACAGTTTAAGAAACAACTCTGATAGAGAGGCTTACAATGTCTCATTATAATTGTATATTGATATATATATATATATATATATATATATATATATATATATATATATATATATATATACATATATATATACATATATATATATATATATATATATATATATATATATATATATATATATATATATATATATATGTCGTACCTAGTAGCCAGAACTCACTTTTCAGCCTACAATGCAAGGCCCGATTTGCCCAATAAGCCAAGTTTTCATGAATTAATATATTTTCTCTAATTTTTTTCTTATGAAATGATAAAGCAACCCATTTCATTATGTAAGAGGTCAATTTTTTTTTATTGGAGTTAAAATTAACGTAGATATATGACCGAACCTAACCAACCCTACCTAACCTAACCTAACCTATCTTTATAGGTTAGGTTAGGTTAGGTAGCCGAAAAAGTTAGGTTAGGTTAGGTTAGGTAGGTTAGGTAGTCGAAAAACAATTAATTCATGAAAACTTGGCTTATTAGGCAAATCGGGCCTTGCATAGTAGGCTCAGAAGTGAGTTCTGGCTACTAGGTACGACATATATATATATATATATATATATATATATATATATATATATATATATATATATATATATATATATATATATATATATATATATATATATATATATATATATATATATATGTTGTAACTAGTAGCCAGGATGCAATACGCGGCCTACTATGCAAGGCCCGATTTGCCTGATAAATTTTCCTGTATATATATATTTTTCTACTTTTTTTCTTATAAAATGATAAATCTATCCATTTCACTATGTATGAGTTATTTTTTTGTTTTTTAGCTCAATCGTAGAGTTCGTAGAGATATGACCGAACCTAACCATCCCTACCTAACCTAACTTATCTTAACCTAACCAAAACTAACATATATAATTCAATAATTTATGTTGTTAATATAATATAATACTAATATTTCAAATGAACCCATTGGAAACCATATTTTGAAAATAAAGAAAATCATTCTGGCAGTAGCCAGAATGCACTTCTCGGCCTACTATGCAAGGACCGATTTACCTAATAGGCCGAGTGATTTTCTTTATTTTCAATAAAATGTTTCCAGTTGGTTTATGTTAAATATTTTTATTATATTATATTAAAAACATAAATTATTGATTTAGTTATGTTAAGATAGGTTAGGTTCGGTCAAATATTTACGTTAGTTTTAACTCAAATTTAACAAAATGAGCTCATAAATAATGAAATGGATAGTTTTATTATTTTATAAGAAAAAAAAATGAAAAATATATCAATTCAAGAAAACTTTGCTTATTAGGCAAATCATGTCTATATATATATATATATTATTAAATATGACCGAAAAAGTAAGATTAATAATTGTAACACGAATTTTCTCAATATTTCTTATGGTTCTTTTCACTGTCGATGGTAATTGAAAAACCAGTTCTCCAAAATTAATTTTTATTTCTAGTCTGACGTGAGACTTGAACGCGTTTCGTAATAACTTATTACATTTTCAAAGACTTTAGTTTACACACACACAACTATAACCTGCAAACACTAAAACAGATTTCTTACTATGCTATAATTCAAACGGCTTTTCATTTTATATACCTGCATTTGGGTGAGGTGATATGTTACAACAGTTTTGGATGAGGTGAAAACAAACTTTCAACACAAGATAGAACACGGAATATTGGATAATATTGGGGTAAAGTTAAAGGGGAAGAATGGAAATAAATGCAAAGAGCCTATTGGCCCATATTTCTTGATGCTTCTATATTGGAGCGGAGTCTTGAAGTGGATAGAATATAGTTGTGCATTAATTGGCTGTTGATTGCTGGTGTTGACCTCTTGATGTGTAGTGCCTCGCAGATATCAAGCCGCCTGCTATCGCTGTATCTATCGATGATTTCCGTGTTTTTTGTTAAGACTTCTCTGGTGATGGTCTAGTTGTGGGAAGAGATTATATGTTCCTTAATGGAGCCCTGTTGCTTATGCATCGTTAATCGCCTCGAAAGAGATGTTGTTGTCTTGCCTATATACTAAGTTCTTTGAGGCTTACAGTCCCCAAGTGGGCATTTGAAGGCATAGACGACATTGGTCTCTTTCAAAGCGTTCTGCTTTGTGTCTGGAGAGTTTCTCATGAGTAGGTTGGCAGTTTTCTTGGTTTTATAGTAAATCGTCAATTGTATCTATGTACCTTTAACGTTACCCAATATTACCCAATATTTCGTGTTCTATCTTGTGTTGAAAGTTTGTTTTCACCTCATCCAAAACTGTTGTAACATATCACCTCACCCAAATGCAGGTATATAAAATGAAAAACCGTTTGAATTATTGCATAGTAAGAAATCTGTTTTAGTGTTTGCAGGTTATAGTTGTGTGTGTGTAAACTAAAGTCTTTGAAAATGTAATAAGTTATTACGAAACGCGTTCAAGTGTCGCGTCAGACTAGAAATAAAAATTAATTTTGGAGAACTGATTTTTCAATTAATTCAATTAAATAAATTTCAATTTTCAATACTGGGTTCGATTCCTGACCAGGGAGGATAGACTAAATGCCAATCCTTAACTGTTTGCCTCTATTCACCCAGCACTAATTTGGTACATGATTGTTAAACGACTGGCGGATCGTGCTCCAGGGAAAACTAGTGGAGAAGGCTTGCCATGGGCAGGGAAAGCTCTGAGCCCGCTAACAGGAGTCACCAGGCTTCTCTTCCTGTACTTACCTGTGTAAAAAAAAAAGTATCCTCACAGCCTGTAGCGAGGAAGTCAAAGGAGCTGCCTCGTAGAGGCAATAAAGTGCTACTTAATCTCCTCTTGTTACCTAATATTCAAATAACGCGGCGAGCCTGATATCAGCTGCTCTTTACTGAATGAATAAAGTTTGAGAAAATCGATAACGGGCAAACTCCTCGCATTCTTTGTTATCTTTGTTGAGGCTGCTGGCCCTGGGGGGGGGGGCCTTGAGAGACCTGGGGGCTGGGGGGTCAGTGGGGCCTGAGCGACCTCGGGGAGTTAGTGGGGCCTGGAGGGCTGTGGGAGGCCTGGGGAGTCTTGGGGGCCTGTGGAGCCTATGGGTCCTAGGGGGGCCTGTGGAACCTATGGGTCCTAGGGGGGGCCTGTGGAGCCTATGGGTCCTGGGGGATCCTGGGGGATCCTGGGGACCTGTGGAGCCGATGGGTCCTGGGGACCTGTGGAGCCTATGGGTCCTGGAGGTCCTGTGGAGCCTATGGGTCCTGGGGGATTCTGGGGACCTGTGGAGCCTATGGGTCCTGGGGGCCCGGTGGAGCCTATGGGTCCTGGGGGATCTTGGGGACCTGTGGAGCCTATGGGTCCTGGGGGAGCCTGGGGACTCTATGGGTCCTAGGGGAGCCTGGAGAGCCTATGGGTCCTTGGGGAGACTGGAGAGCCTATGGGTCCTGTGGGGGCCTGGGGAGCCCATGGGTCCTGTGGGGGCCTGGGGAGCCTGTGGAGTCTATAGGTCCTTGGGGAGCCTATGGGTCCTTGGGGGGCCTGGGGAACCTATGGGTACTGGGGGAGCCTGGGGAGCCTACGGGTCCTGGGGGGGGCCTGGGGAACCTACGGGTCCTGGGGGGGCCTGGGGAACCTATGGGTACTGGGGGAGCCTGGGGAGCCTGTGGGTCCTTTGGGGCCTGGGGAGCCTACGGGTCCTGGGGGAGCCTGGGGAGCCTATGGGTCCTGGGGGGCCTGGGGAGCCCTACGAGGATATGGGGGGTGGAAGTGGAATTGGGAGGAAGGAGTTGGGGAGAAGGAGGGTCTGAGGGTGGGGAGCGGCTCGGGTGTTGGGGAGTAAGGTGGACGTGGGGGTGAGTCTGGGGGTCACAGCAGGGGGAAGGGGAGGGAAGGAAGGAGTGGATCTTTGCTCTTGGATAAGATGGTGTAAGGGTAGGAGGAAGTCTGCCTGGGGTGACGGTTGAAGAAGAATTGAGTTTGATGGGAGGGGAAGTAAGTGATCCTGGGGGGGGGGGGTTATGAAGTGTGTCCTCATAGAAGGAAATTGATAAAGGAAGGAAGGAAGGAAGGAAGGAAGGAATAGGTTTACGGTGACGGGGTGGGGGGGACGGGGGGGTGTAGTAAAAGGAGGGTGTGGGTGGTGCAAGATGAACTGGTGGTTGGGGGTAAGATGGAGTGGATCTCGGAGGTGGGGGAAAATGGGTGGCTCTTTATTTGGGGGGGGGGGGAAGGAAGGGGGTTTGTGGAGAAATAGAGGATAGGCCTGTCCTTTTATATACCTACTATAAAGATGCCACCCCTGTGACAGGTAAAAACATGCGTTTTTGAAAAACAGCGCCATCTGTTGCATATAATAGCAACATGCACGCTATACTAAATATGTCACGAATTCCATTTCAATGTTTCTGACTGCATTGATAAATTGAATTTTCATAGATTTATATTTATTTTCATTTTGATTTAATTATTTACTTTGAATTGCGTTGGAATTGAGCTGTGTTGTTTATCATACCATTCATTTCGTGAGTATAGTTTATATTTTTTCATATTTTCATTTGCTTTTTTAACTGTTTTTCTTATATTTCAGTGATGGGAACATCTGATCTCTTGATGTCCCCAATTTTCTGATGGGAACATCAGACCATTTGGGAAGGCATCGGACGAGGGAGAGGGGAATGATGGGGGATAACGAGGGGGACAGAAGTAAGAGATTTTTTTTTTTTTTGCAGGGATATTCCTGCGCTGGCCCTAAGCCTCTGGCTGGTCCACTAAGTGTTGCTTGTTTCTGTTTTACTTGGGCAGAGTATGAGTATTTATGACTCATATGGTCGCATCAGTAATATTTTGTCCCAAGTGTTTAACAACTTCTTCTGCTCTGTTGAATCTAAGTTGAAATCTTAATGGGTTTGTAACTGTGCACTGTGTTAGATAATGTTCCAGTGGCCTGTCGGGCATTTCTTCACAGTGCTAACATTTCCTTTCATCTTCCGGAACCTGTAAGCCTATTTCCCATGCACATGGGTATCCAAGCCTGATGCGATGTAAGTGTACTTCTGTTGCTCTACTGCTCCCTTTCATCAAACAAAGTGGTTCGTAGTTGGTTGAATTCTTGTACCAACCCGCAGATCCTAATGTTACAACAGCTGTGTTGTGGTCACTGTACATCTGCATTGCTCTGTTTCTAATTACTTTTTTAATCTGTGATAGACTCTGTGGTATGTAAATGTCTACATTTCTTCTCTTAGTTGCAAGTTTTGCAGCTTCGTCTGCAATGTCATTTCCCATTATACCCACATGACTTGGCACCCAGTTGATAAGTACTCATCGGCCTTGTCGTTTGAGTGTTTGCATTAATGATATGACGTTTGTGATCAGATGTATGTTATCACATATGTGTTCTTGTTGCAAGGTTTCAATGACGGTTCTCGAATCTGTATGTATGATAACATGTTGTCGGTGTTCAGCAAGAGCATGTTCCAAAGCCTTTTGAATGGTTAGCATCTCTGTTTGTAAAGTCGAACACCCATTTGAGAGTCTCCAACTATATACAGAGTTTCCTGCTTTAACTGCTTTAACTGCAGCTCCGGTTTCTTGTCCCTGCTGGTCTACTGATCCATCTGTGAAGTAAGTGAAGCTGTCGGATGCCAAGTTTGCTTCTAAATGCATCTGTGCGATATTACGTACCAGATGAGGATTTGTCTGTTTTTTTTTCCTTCAAGAACCATAATCTTAAAGCCTGCTGGTGGAGATTCCCAAAGGGATTGCATAACAAAGTCTGCATGTATTTCGTCAACACCCCTCTCAGTGACTGTTTGTTATATCGAATGTATTAATGGTGTTAATCGCACAATGGGTCCACCTGTTGCTATTGGAGGCTCTTTTATCCAGAGTTAGTGCTCCTGCGATTATATCTTTAAGTGAACTGATTCTAGGTCTAGTCAATATCTTGGTCAGCATGCAAGCAGCAATCCCTTTTAACCTTATTTCAATCGACGTTAGCTTTGTTTCTAGTTAGGTTCAGTATTTTAGTCCATCTGGGAGCTCCTGTTATGATTTGCAATGCATCGTTTTGAATAACCTCAACGTTTGCCCACTGACCAGGAGAAAAAGTGAGTAAGGCAGGCGCTGCATAATCAACTGGGGAACGAACTGCGTGTATGTAAAAAATTCTTAACACGTTGTGTCCCGCTTCTAGACTCTAGACGGGGCCCTGTGATTGCTCTCATTATATTTAGTCATGATTGTGCTTTCTCCTTCAGATATTGAATTTGCTTGTTGAATGTCATTTTAGAATCTATCCACACTCCGAGATATTGATATTGTGTAACCCACTGAAGGTTAATGTCTTGAATGCGTAGGTGCCTGTCTGGAGTGTTGCCGCCTAGTCTCATTGCCTTAGACTTCTGAGCAGATATTTTTAGCCCTAAAATGCTGCATTCAGATGTTACCTTATATAATGCACCTTGTGCTTTATATAGAAGTGAAGGACCTGTACTGACTAATGCTATATCATCAGCATATCTTAACAATTTAATCCCTTCCGTAAATGTCATGGTAACAAGGTTTTCCATAAGGATGTTAAAAAGACTTGGACAGAGGACTCCTCCTTATGGAGTCCTATTCTCATGAAAGTGGTAGTCCGACACATGTCTTTGCAACTTTACTCTGGCATACCTGTGACTTAGGTAATCTTGAATCCATACTAGCATATTTCCCTTTACACCTTTTTTAACTAAGGTGTGTAAAATTGCTTGTGGGCTTGCAAGTTCGAATGCTTTTTCTAGATCAAGGAAGATCACCATAGCTGGACCTGAGTTAACTGTTCCTAGTAATGTTGCTATGCAGTTGGCAGTACCTACTCCTTTAGTGAAGTCAAATATGTGTTTATGCAGGTCTCCAGTCTTCCACAGTAGCCTATTTAAGACCATCCGTTCTGCAGTTTAACTAATGCATGACTTAATGAAATGGGTCTGTAATTGCCAGGTTCTTTCAGCTTAGGAATCAGTATGATGTCTGCTTTCTTCCAAGAGGTCGGTAGTTTGCCTTGCTGCCAAGATGCATTAATGACGTCCAATATTCCTTGTTCTCCAGCAGGACCTGCATGTGCGACCATTGAGTGTGTAATGTTATCAGCACGTGGTACAGTGTCCATACCACCTTTTTTGGCTCTGATTAGTTCTTGTTTGGTGAAGGGACAGTCACATTCATTATTTATAGCTATGCTCTCATGAATGGCTGTCAACCTAACTTGTTTTAATTGTTCTTGCTGCCTTCCGACCATTGCAGGAAGCTGATATGAAGCTGTTCTTTCTGCAAATTGGAGAGCAAGTCTCTCATCCTCCTGCAATGGTTGAATACATGCCTGTGGTCGGGCTGATCGACCTGATATTGTTTTAATCTGACCCCATATCTTGCCAAGACTACTATGTTCATTTAGAGTTTGACACCACTCAAACCATCTTGCCTCCTTTACTTCTCGAGAAACTCGTCTTGCTTCAGATATCACCGCTCTTAGCAGAGTTCTTCCTCCTGGTGTGGGGTTACTCTTTAGATGTTTTCTAAAGAGAAACTTTAGAAAACAGAGGGATGGGGATCAAGTTGTCAGCTCTGGGGAAATTATTTATTGCCCTAGTGTCTGATGAGGCTAGCAACTTGTCTCCTCTTGCAGGTACGCCTTAGTAAATATTGCCAAACAGGTGCAAATTATGCCATGCTTTGATGGTGGCCGCGGCATTAAGATTTTCAGACCGTTCATTCACTTTCCTTAGAAGGTCTGTATATTTCCCTCCTGCAAATGGGCGCGCTGCTACAGGAATGTGGGGAAGAGTTCTGGTAGGGAATGCTTTGATGGCCCCCAGAAGGTCATCTAATGACATGAAGTTTGCTAGGATGTGTGGGGGTGCCGGGGGATCCTGTTGTGGGCCTTCTCTCTCTTTACAGGTTCCGTCCGTGCACCCTGACAACCGTTGTGTCTGTATAGGGTTCCATCGATTCTAAGGCTGTGAGATTCGTCACAAACCCGACACGTTCCTCTGGGTCTGCGTGCCCCTTTGGGTGCGCCTCTGGGTGCATTGTTCCCAGGACCATGTTCTAGGCGGAGGGGTTCCTGGTTAGTTGGGGGAGTCCCCTCCATCCCCCGAGCGGGCTGTGACATCGGCGTGGCGGCAATATATATATATATATATATATATATATATATATATATATATATATATATATATATATATATATATATATATATATATATATATATATACATATATATATATTAGTATATTTTGGTAGCAGTCTTTCCTGTAGACATATATTATTAAATATGACCGAAAAAGTAAGATTAATAATTCTAACACGAATTTTCTCAATCTTTCGTACATTTCTTTTCACTGTTGGTGGTAATTCAAAAATCAGTTCTCCAAAATTCATTTTTATTTCTAGTCTGACGCGACACTTGAGCGCGTTTCGTAAAACTTATTACAATTTCAAAGACTTTAGTTTACACAAACACAACTGAATAGAACTTACACATCTCCGATTTGTTAATATCTACATTTGAGTGCGGTGGATGGGGTGAGGTGGTATTAATAGGGTATTAATTTCATCAACACAAGACAGAACACGAAACAAAGGGTATTGAATGGAAGTGATTGCAGAAAGCCTATTGGTCCATATTTCTTGATGCTTCTATATTGGAGCGGAGTCTTGAGGTGGGTAGAATATAGTTGTGCATTAATTGGGTGTTGATTGCTGGTGTTGACTTTTTAATGTGTAGTGCCTCGCAAACGTCAAGCCGCCTGCTATCGCTGTATCTATCGATGATTTCTGTGTTGTTTACTAGGATTTCTCTGGCGATGGTTTGGTTGTGGGAAGAGATTATATGTTCCTTAATGGAGCCCTGTTGCTTATGCATCGTTAAACGCCTAGAAAGGGATGTTGTTGTCTTGCCTATATACTGGGTTTTTTGGAGCTTACAGTCCCCAAGAGGGCATTTGAAGGCATAGACGACGTTGGTCTCTTTTAAAGCGTTCTGCTTTGTGTCTGGAGAGTTTCTCATGAGTAGGCTGGCCGTTTTTCTGGTTTTATAGTAAATCGTCGGTTGTATCCTCTGATTTTTCGACGAAATCTCTGGTTTCGTCGAAGACATCATAAGAAGGAAAGTGAAACGCCATGCAACCTCTGAAGAGACAACTAACACAACACCTATACCCCCTATTAGACTATTTTACAGGAACTTCTTTTCCACAGCTCATAAAACGGAGGAAAGGGTCCTGAAAGATATTGTTAATAGAAACGTTATCCCTACAGACAAAAATCAGAGAATACAACTGACGATTTACTATAAAACCAGAAAAACGGCCAGCCTGTCACGGGCTGCTTCCTGGGGGTGGAGGCCTGGTCCAGGACCGGGCCGCGGGGACACTAAAAAGCCCCGAAATTATCTCAAGATAACCTCAAGATAACCCTCGAATCAATTAAACATACCCCCGAGGCAATTATAGAAACCCCGGGGGCAGTTATAGATACCCCCGAGGCAATTATAGATACCCCCGAGACAATTATAGATACTCCACAGGCAATTATAGATACCCCGAGGATATTATAGATACCCCGAGATAATTATAGATTCCTCCGACCCGCCAAACAAACACCGAAACTACGACGTTGGTACAACGTTCGAACAAGTTTTAACACCTTCTAACCAGTTATAACAACCAATATAGCGAGTTGCAACAACGTTCTAATACGTCATAAGCACGTTAAGCCAAGATGTAACAACTTTATTACAAGTTGTAACAAGCGGAAAATAGAGACAGTCTCGGTTTGTGTTTCCAGGGGAGGCAATTATTGATACCCTTGAGGCAATTATAGATACCTTACGAGACAATTATAGATACGCCCGAGCAATTATAGATACCCCTGAAGCAAATATAGAAACCCCCAAGGAAATTATAGAGAAACGTGAGGCAATTAGTGATACCCCCCAGGCAATTATAGATACCCCGAGGCTTTTACAGTTACGCCCAGTACAATTATAGATACCTCCGAGGCAATTATTGATACCCTTGAGGCAATTATAGATACCCCCCTCGGAAATTATAGATACGCCCGAGTAATTATAGATACCCCTGAAGCAATTATAGAAACCCCCGTGGCAATTTTAGAGAAACTGGAGGCAATTAGAGATACCCCCGAGGCAATTATAGACACCACCCAAGGCAATTATAGATACCCCCTGAGGACATTATAGCTACTCCTGAGGCAATTATAGATACCCCCAAGGCAATTATAGATACCCTGAGGCAATTATAGATACCCTCGAGGCAAATATAGATACCCCTCAGGCAATTATAGATACCCTCGAGGCAAATATAGATACCCATGAGGCAATTATAGATACCCCCGAGGCTTTTATAGATACCCTCGAGGCAAATATAGATACCCTCAAGGCTAGTATAGATAACCCCCAAGGATATTATAGATACCCCCCGAGGCTATTATAGATACCCCCGAGGCTATTAAAGATAACCCCCGAGGCTATTATAGATACCCCCGAGGCTATTACAGATACCCCAAGGCAATTATAGATACCCTCGAGGCTATTATAGATACCCTCGAGGCTATTATAGATACCCCCAAGGCTATTATAGATAACCCCCGAGGTTATTATAGATACCAGCCCAAGGCTACTATAAATACCTCCTGCAGCTATTATAGATACCCTCAAGGCAAATATAGATATCCCCGAGGCTATTATAGATACCCCCGAGGCTATTATAGATACCTCCGAGGCTACTATAGATACCCCTGAGGCTATTATATCTACCCCAGAGGCTGTTATAGATACCCCCGAGACAATTATAGATTCCCTCGAGGCTATTATAGATTCCCTCGAGGCTATTATAGATACCCCAAAGGCTATTGTAGATAACCCCCGAGGCTGTTATAGATACCAGCCCGAGACTATTATAAATACCGCCAGAGGCAATAATAGATACTCCCGAGGCAATTATAGATACCCCCGAGGCTATTATAGATACTCTCGAGGCTGCAGGCGATGAGTCACAATAAAGTGGCTAAAGTAATTTGACCAGACCACAGACTGAAGGGACGACGACGTTTCGGTCCGTCCTGGACCATTCTCAAGTCGATTGTGATAAGGAAGTAGATGCAGGCAATACATAGGCTAGAGAGAGGTGAGGAGCAAAGTGTAGTAGAGTCGTCCCTTCACCTTCTAGTGTGTGGTCTGGTCAAACTATCGAGGCTATTATAGTTACCCCCGAGGCTATTATAGATACCCCTGAGACTATTATAGATACTGCCAGAGGTATTATAGATATCTATAATAGCCTCCTACCGAGGCTATTATAGATATCCCCGAGGCTATTATATATACCCACGAGGCAATTATAGATACCCCCGAGGCTATTATAGATACCCCCGAGGCTATTATAGCTTCCGCCAGGGCTATTATAGATACCACTCCCACCGAGGCTATTATAGATACCCACGAGCCTATTATATATATCCCCGAGGCAATTATAGATACCCCCGAGGCTATTATAGATACCCCCGAGGCTATTATAGATACACCCGAGGCAATTATAGATACACCAAGTCTATTATAGATACCCTCTTAGGCCATTATAGATACCCTCTTAGGCCATTATAGATACTCCTGAGACAATTATAGATACCCCCGAGGAAATTATAGATACCCCCGAGGCAATTATAGATACCCTCAAGGCAAATATAGATACCCCTGAGGCAATTGTAGATACCCCCGAGGCTATTATAGATACCCCCAAGGCTATTATAGATATCCCCCGAGACTATTATAGATACCAGCCCGAGGCTATTATAAATGCCTCCTGAGGCTATTATAGATACTCCCCGAGGCTATTATAGATACCCTGGGGCTATTACAGATAACCCCTGATGCTATTATAGATACCCCCTGAGGCTATTATGGATACCACCCCGAGGCTATTATAGATACCCCTGAGACTTTTATAGATACCCCTGAAGCTATTATAGATACCCCCGAGGCAATTATAGATACCCTCCGAGGCTAATATAGATACCCCCGAGGCTATTATAGATACCACCTCCACCGACGCTATTATAGATACCCCTCGAGGCTATTATAGATACCCCCCGAGGCAATTATAGATACCACCCCCACCGGTGCTATTATAGATACCACCCCCACCGGTGCTATTATAGATACCACCCCCATTGAGGCTATTATAGATACCCCCGAGGCTATTATAGATACCCCCGGGGCTATTACAGATAACCCCCAAGGCTATTATAGATACCCCGAGGCTATTATAGATACCAACCCGAGGCTATTATAGCTACCCCCGATGCTATTATAGATACCCCCGAGTCTATTATAGATAACCCCTGAGGCTATTATAGATACCCCAGAGGCAATTATAGATACTCCTGAGGCAATTATAGATACCCCCGAGGCTATTATAGATACTCTCGAGGCTGCAGGCGATGAGTCACAATAACGTGGCTAAAGTAATTTGACCAGACCACAGACTAGAAGGTGAAGGGACGACGACGTTTCGGTCCGTCCTGGACCATTCTCAAGTCGATTGTGATAAGGAAGTAGATGCAGGCAATACATAGGCTAGAGAGAGGTGAGGAGCAAAGTGTAGTAGAGTCGTCCCTTCACCTTCTAGTGTGTGGTCTTGTCAAACTCTCGAGGCTATTATAGTTACCCCTGAGGCTATTATAGATACCCCTCAGGCAAATATAGATACCCCCGAGGCTATTATAGATACCCCTGAGACTATTATAGATACTGCCAGAGCTATTATAGATACCACTCCTACCGAGGCTATTATAGATATCCCCGAGGCTATTATAGCTTCCGCCAGGGCTATTATAGATACCACTCCCACCGAGGCTATTATAGATACCACTCCCACCGAGGCTATTATAGATACCACTCCCACCGAGGCTATTATAGATACCACTCCCACCGAGGCTATTATAGATACCCCCGAGCCTATTATATATATACCCCCGAGGCAATTATAGATACCCCCGAGGCTATTATAGATACCCCCGAGGCTATTATAGCTTCCGCCAGGGCTATTATAGATACCACTCCCACCGAGGCTATTATAGATACCACTCCCACCGAGGCTATTATAGATACCCCCGAGCCTATTATATATACCCCCGAGGCAATTTTAGATACCCCTGAGGCTATTATAGATACCCCCGAGGCTATTATAAATACACCTGAGGCAATTATATATAACCCTCGAGGCTATTATAGATACCACCCCCACTGAGGCTATTATAGATACACCCGAGGCAATTATAGATACACCAAGTCTATTATAGATACCCTCTTAGGCCATTTTAGATACTCCTGAGGCCATTATAGATACCCCCGAGGAAATTATAGATACCCCCGAGGCAATTATAGATACCCTCGAGGCAAATATAGATACCGCTGAGGCAATTGTAGATACCCCACGAGGCTATTATAGATACCCCAAGGCTATTATAGATATCCCCCGAGACTATTATAGATACTAGCCCGAGGCTATTATAAATGCCTCCTGAGGCTATTATAGATATACTCCCCTAGGCTATTATAGATACCCCGGGGCTATTACAAATAACCCCCGAGGCTATTATAGATACCCCCCGAGGCTATTATGGATACCACCCCGAGGCTATTATAGATACCCCTGAGGCTTTTATAGATACCCCTGAAGCTATTATAGATACCCCCGAGGCTATTATAGATACCCCCGAGGCTAATATAGATACCCCTCTAGGCTATTATAGATACCCCCCGAGGCAATTATAGATACCCTGAGGCTATTATAGATACCCCCGAGGCTATTATAGATACCCCCGAGGCTATTATAGATACCCCCGGGGCTATTACAGATAACCCCCAAGGCTATTATAGATACCCCGAGGCTATTATAGATACCAACCCGAGGCTATTATAGCTACCCCCGAGGCTATTATAGATACACCCGAGGCTATTATAGATACACCCGAGGCTATTATAGATACACCCGAGGCTATTATAGATAACCCCTGAGGCTATTATAAATACCAGCCCGAGGCTATTATAAATACTTCCCGAGGCAATTATTGATACCCTGAGGCAATTATAGATACTTTCGAGGCTGTTATAGGTACTCTGAGGCTATTATAGATACTCTCGAGGCTATTATAGTTACCCTGAGGCTATTATAGATACCCCCGAGGCAAATATTGAAACCCTGAGGCTATTATAGATACCCCCGAGGCTATTATAGATATCCCTGAGGCAATTATAAATACCCACGAGGCTATATATATACCCCCCGAGGCTATTATAAATACCCCCGAGGCTATTATAGATACCCCCCCCCCCCCCGAGACAATTATAGATATCCCAGAGGCTATTATAGATACCCCCCCGAGACAATTATAGATACCCCCGAGGCTATTATAGATACCCCCGAGACAATTATAGATACCCCCGAGGCAATTGTGAAATATGTGGTGTGGGTTCTGTTGGAGATGGGAATAATATATTTTCTGAGAGACTCGCATATTTGGTTCAGTGATTTTGAATTCTACATTTTCTTGAGAGAAGAGGAAGAGGAGGGGAGCAGGAGGAGGAAAGAGGACATCAAGGGTGGATGGGAGGGGGAAGAAGAGGGAGAGGACGAGGGGAGAGACGAAGGGGGAAGAAAAGAAAAAAGAGAAAGAGGTAAAGCGAAAGAAAAAAATGTGGGGGGGGGGGGGGGGAGTGAAAATCAATCTGGGAGATAAATGCAGTTGTTTCGGTGCCTTTTTGAGCGGGTTGGGGAGGAGGAGGAAGGGGAGATGGGGTGAAGAGTGAGGAAGAGGGAGGAGGATGGGGAGGAAACCCTGTTGCCTTCAGTGTACATGTCTGTGTGTTCGAGGCATTGGAGGGAAGATAGGGGGATGAGAACTGAGATACATAAAAAGGGATGGTGGGGAGAAGGTTGAAAATGGGGGAGACGACAGGGAAAAGGGGGGGGGAGGAATGAAAGGGAAATGGACGAAAAAGGAGGGATAGAGTGAGGATGTGGGGAGAGGGGAAAAGAAGAGGGGTGGACTGGTGGGGGGGGGGGTCGGTCGCTGGGGATAGAAACTATCCCGACTACAGCCGCTTCCTAGTTACTATATATATATCATTTTTTTCAAAACGTTTTTCAAGAGTATAATGGTTCTCCTCCGGATTGGAACCTGTGGGAGAGTGCTGGGTCTTCCGTCAGTTGGAAGAGCCACGGGGAGGAGAGCAAACTGTGCTCAAGTTACGTGTTTTATGACGCTACGGCCAAAGATTGAATAGCAAAACATTCTTGTTCCCTTTTCTGAGATCAGTGAAAAATGGTGTCAATTACAGTAAGAACAAAACTTGTTTTCAAGTTTTTGTTTTCAAAATATTTAGCAAGGTGCCAGCAGGTGGTGCCAGCAGGTGGTGCCAGCAAGTGGTGCCAGCAGGTGGTGCCAGGAGGCGGTGCCAGGAGGTGGTGCCAGCTGGTGGTGCCAAAAGGTGGTGCCAGCTGGTGGTGCCAAAAGGTGGTGCCAGCTGGTGGTGCCAGCAGGTGGTGCCAGCAGGTGGTGCCAGCAGGTGGTGCCAGCAGGTGGTGCCAGCAGGTGGTGCCAGCTGGTTGTGCCAGCAGGTGGTGCCAGCAGGTGGTGCCAGCAGGTGGTGCCAGCTGGTGGTGCCAGCAGGTGGTGCCAGCAGGTGGTGCCAGCTGTTGGTGCCAGCAGGTGGTGCCAGCAGGTGGTGCCAGCAGGTGGTGCCAGCTGGTGGTGCCAGCTGGTGGTGCCAGCAGGTGGTGCCAGCAGGTGGTGCCAGTAGGTGGTGCCAGCTGGTGGTGCCAAAAGGTGGTGCCAAAATTCGTCACGTATGTCAGAATGCGGCACATTGTTCCTTCTTGAATTCTGGTGATGACGACGGTCCTATGACAGTCCCCTACCCCAGATCATTTCCATGGCAGCTAGGCGAGGCCAGCCCCAAACATCGGGCTTCCAGCTTTGGAGAGAAAAATAGACTTTTTCTAACTATCTCTAGAGATAGTCTCTCTCTTTAAGTAAAGTCTCTCTCTCTCTCAGTAAAGTCTGTACATCGTTGATGACCAGACGCTCAGGGCTAGCCGAACCCAACTTGGCACTGGAAAAACATTCTGAGGTGCAACCATAGGCTGGTTGAGGAAGGTGTTAGGTAAATACTATAAGTATTTATTAAAACAGCCAATCGTGCAATTTTCATGGAGTCAAGTATGAAACATTTGGTGTTATTTCCATAGAATTTTTAGTGATCGTAATATATATATTCTGAGAGTCTCGCGCAGTTGTTTCAGTGCTTCTTGATATTAATTTTTTTAGAAAACGAGAAGGGGGGGGAGGAGGTGGGGAGGACGAGGGTTGTGAGGAAGAAGGGACCAAGGGGGATGGAGACGAGAAGGGGTCAAGGGGAAGATGGGGTGAGGAGAGGGGAAATAGGGAGGAAGAGACCCGGGTGAAGTTAGTACTCCTTCAATATATCTAAATGGTCATGTCTGTCTGTTCGATGTTGGATGTTGTAAGGATATTAGAGTGAAAGGGGGAGGGTGGGGAAAAGGGGGAAATTTGAGGTGATGAGAGGGAAGAGTGGGGAAGGGGGCAGGAAACGAGGAAGAGGAGGAAAGGGGGAAGAAAGATGGGAGGTGTGGGAAGAAAGGAATGAAAAGGGGTCGAATGATGGGTGCAGGAAGAGACAGACTATATGGGCACGCACTGGATATCCTTCCTAGTATACGCCTATAAGAATGTCTGTCTGTCTCTATGCTTGTATAAAGTACGTGGCCAGATGCTTGGGGTTAGCCTTATGAAACTTTGCAGGGTGAATGGTGTGAGGTTAAGGGTAGAACATAGGGTTGTCAGGGTCGACTCCTATGTCATCCCTTTTCATTAAATAGCAAATTTACTATTCAGGTAATTAAATATTAGCATCGAGTTTTTTATTTAGACAGAATTTAGTGAACATGGTTACAGGGATGAAGGGAAAGTGTTGAAGAATACAGAAGGTGGTGAAAGGCAAGGAAATTGGTAAATGGTAGGGAAGGTGGAGAAGGGTAGAAAAGAGAGATAAGAGAAGATTGGAGAGAGGTGGAAATGAGGAAGGGAAGGAGAGAGACCCGGGTGCAGCTGGGTCAGATTACTATCATATCATACTTGGATCATCACACTATGACTGCAAATACCAGAAGTATAGCTTCCAGTATTTGCGGTCTTCTGTGGTCAGTGGTGGATGGCAGGAGTGTTGTATTATCTACTAGCATGTTCCTAGTGAGGGTTGTATTATCTACTAGCATGTTCCTAGTGAGGGTTGTATTATCTACTAGCATGTTCCTAGTGAGGGTTGTATTATCTACTAGCATGTTCCTAGTGAGGGTTGTATTATCTACTAGCATGTTCCTAGTGAGGGTTGTATTATCTACTAGCATGTTCCTAGTGAGGGTTGTATTATCTACTAGCATGTTCCTAGTGAGGGTTGTATTATCTACTAGCATGTTCCTAGTGAGGGTTGTATTATCTACTAGCATGTTCCTAGTGAGGGTTGTATTATCTACTAGCATGTTCCTAGTGAGGGTTGTATTATCTACTAGCATGTTCCTAGTGAGTGTTGTATTATCTACTAGCATGTTCCTAGTGAGGGTTGTATTATCTACTAGCATGTTCCTAGTAAGTGTCGTGTACACTGTTCATGGTGTCTAGGGGCACCAGCTTGTAGGTGGCAGGTGGGTCTTCACGAGAGCTTTGTGGTGGTCATACCAATATAAGTAGACCGAAGGTGACATCCTTCACTGGGGCGTGTAAACTGGTATACCAGGTTTACTGTTTGGAGAGTGTCGTATTGCTTAATGGGGCTGTTCTTAAGTAGTAAATTAGTAATTCTTTTATGTTTTTTTTTTTTGTAAATACTGAATTAAAGTCTTTGATCTGGGGCTGTCGGTTTCACTCCGTTTGCAATTTTATTTTTAATTTTTCTTTCTTCTGTTTATTAAACAGAAGACTTAGCAGGAAAGAAGAGGCACTAAAGGATCACCTTACTGGACACCTTCACTTCATCTGATATCATGTTCGCCAAAGAGCAAATTTGATTCGCCACTGTTGCTATGATTGGATGAATGGATAAAGCCGGAGATGTACAGCACCGAGCACTGCATCTCTTCTGACCATGTTCAAAGCGTTTTTAAAGTCCTGTTTGATCAGAGCTTATTGATCTGAGATGTTGGCGATGTAGGCTCGTGCAGCATAGGCGGCTGCTTCACAACCTTGAGGAATCTCAAATTCAAGCTGATCTGGTTTCAGCAATTCAACCGTTTGCTGGCTGACAAACTTTGTGGTAGCAATGATAACCAGGTGTCGTAGAGTATCGTCAATAGCGACTGGCCCAACTAGATTTGGGCCAATCGGTATTGGCCCAAATCACTATTGGGCACTAGACGGGTGCTTCTCGAATTCTTCCTTTAGAGGGTGTTGGTAGCTGTGTAGGTAGGGCGGCTGCCTACTGTCTGTGCAGTCGACGGTTCGAGACTCTTGAGTGTTCCGCTGAATGAAGAGTTATTATCCACGATATCAATATATAAGACCAGGACGTGGGTCACCTAACTCCTTCTTGCCAAAGTGGCACCCCAGGGAAAGCCTAAAGTCCCAGTTGGGCAGGAGACTGGTGCCTCTAGAATCTTTCCTTTAAATTGGTGTTGGTGGCTGCCTCAGGAGACGGAGTGGCTGGATATTGTCTATGTTGTCGCCAGTTCGAGGCAGTTAAATCAACACGGATGTTCTCCTCAATGATTCCCTTGAAGAAATCCACAAATAAAACACCCACATAACACCTCATAGAACACACCCTTAAGGTCCATCCCATAACACTATCTACGTGTTCCTACACACAACCATCACGGCTCAGGAATTAAAAACGTTCCTTGTGAAAGACATTCAAAAACTTAATTTAGCAGTCTCTAGAAGACGTCGGCAAGCAGCGTTATGATTTTAATGTATTAATGGATGAAAGGGTTTTGCAAAGGGAATACAAATAAGATTTTAAATATAAGGACACAAAAATAGAACTCGAAACAAAGGATATGTGTGGGATATACCTTGAGATGATTTCAGGTCTTAGCGTCCATGCGGCCCGGTCCTCGACCAGGCCTCCTTTTTGTTATCATGCCCAGGAAGCAGTCCGTAGCAGCTGTCTAACTCCCAGGTACCTATTTACTGCTAGGTGAACAGGAGCATCAGGGTGAAGGAACCTCTGCCCATTTGTTTCCGCTTCCACCGGGGATCGAACCCGGAACCTCAGGACTACGAATCTGAAGCGTTGTCCACTGAGCTGTCAGAGCCCCTAATTCTAGATTTGGGAACGACCTGTGTCAGGGTTCACCCCCTTCCACCCTGTGGTTGGGATCGTCCCACAGGTCTTAGCCCCTCAGTACCGGGCGCCACTGCTCACCCTTGGGCTCCCCCAGTCAACTAAGGGCTGGCCTTATACACCCCTAGCGAGTGGGGAGGTTCAAGCTTCTTATAACTCGCTTAAACCTGCCTGTCCTGACACTGGAACGCTTTCTTCTTCTTTATCTGGTCTGCTAAGGTCGCCAGCTGGGTGTTTATGCTCGTGTCCCAGCAACACGTCAGTGGTCTTAATGGTTATCTTAATCAAGGATACAATATCATGTGCAGTACAAGGTGCCACTAATGGTCTCATAAATATATAATATATATAGCCCTAGAGAATGGAGGCTCACTTAAACTCCTCAGTTAGTTTAAGAGTTTACTGAAGAAAACTTATATACATTTACAAATGGCATAAAGAAATGTCTATGTTGAAATCATCCGCTGGCGGCAGCATTTCTCGATGACACGTCTCTGGCAACACGGTCAGCTGATGGATCCACTCCCCCGGCGTGGGCACACACCTCGCGCCTCTGGCAGCACGATCAGCTGACGGTTCTAGCTGTCAGAACGTCGTGACTTTCCCACGCCTCCAGTGATGCAATCAGCTGTTAGTTTCAGAGTACGTTGCTGGCTCCTTGCACACCAACTACCCTTCCAGGATCACTAACATCCCCGCCTTAATGTTCACACACACCAACTCATGCCTAAATGAGTTTTTGGCTCCTAGCCTAACGTCCTGTCACTTAGACAATAAAATGATGAGTGGAAATATTCACAACATATGAAATACTCTAACTCGCCTAACTCAAAAAGGGGTAAGGGAGGGACAATTATCTACCTTATTTCACTCCAACCACGAAGCTGACTCGTCCTCTGTTGAGGGATGTTGAGGTTCCTGGTTCGGCTTCTGGTCTCCTGATGAACAGTTCCCACACACACAGGTTCCTCCGTCGCCTTCGTGGTAACGAGTCCTCGCCGTGCTCACATCCAACAGGTACTGCTTTCCTCCTCCTATTCTCTGGGGTACTGGAGACAGGCACCTCCGTCGTCGTCCTCCACACTCACTGGCACTGTCGACTCTTCACAGTCCAGCACAGCTTCCCCTCGCCTTAACTGCCAGTAGATTTGGGCCCGGCCCTAGCTTCTCGCTTGATGTGTAAGACGTGGTCCTCTAGTGGGCGTCCCAGACGTCACCAGCCCAACGTTCCTTCTGCTGCAGACTCTTGATACGGCTTTTGGCTCTTCAATCCGGTCCGTCCTTGCCTCCGGGCACTCCACGGAAGTTGGATGGCTTCCCAGACTGTCTGCAGAATCGAAGCGGAGCTTAAATCTACTGGTAAGGGCTCTCTAGATCCGGAGCTCGCTCGAGCGCGTCTTCCCTCTCTGACGGCTCGCTCGATCTTCCCGCCCAGGTGCCAGCTGCCCCGCGCCCTCCGCCTCATGACGTCACACCGCCCGAGGGCTCTCGTCATTGGTCACTTCCGGCACGTGACCTCACCTGGCCAATCAGGTGCCGGGAAGCGTCAGGACGTCATGGCGGGAAACAGGATGGCTCGTCACCGTTCTGTGCTTCAAAAGGCGTAAGCCCCTTTCATTATCAAACCTAGCTGGTCATTTTACAGCTAGCTTAATCACGCTCCACGCTTTCCCACACATGAAAATGTTCCCTGAACATTAGAGAATACCTAGGCTACGGAGATATGACTCTTCTAAGCTGGGAAGGAAGAAATACAGGGGTGGACACCGTCACACCTGGCCAAATGATGGTTTGGAGCACGGGGTTGTTGGTTTATGTCCCAGGTAACATAGGCGCGTGTTCTATGTATAATTTACAGTGTAGGTAAGACATATCAAGCAGTTCCCGTGGCGTAGTGGTAAGATACTCGCCTGGCGTTTTGCAGGCGCTTTATCCTAGGTTCGTGTCCTGGCTGGGGAAGATTTACTGGGCATCATTTCTTAACTGTAGCCTCTGTTTACCCAACAATAAAATGGGTAACTGGTTGTTAAACGATATGGCAGGTCGTTTTCCGGGGAACATAGAATTAATAACTTGCCTGAAACACTACGCGTGCTAGTGGCTGTACAAGACTGTTAGAACTCTTGTATATACAAATAAATAAATAAAAACATGAGTTTGGGTGGATATAAATAACATCTACTTCATATGGACCAATAGATCTTCTGCAGATTCCATAATACTTAGGTTCTTATTTTATCTTTGCTAAACACGTCGAGTAGTTTCCTAAATCTGTGTTTTGGGATGTGAAGAGGAGTGTACACTGGTTCCCGGGACGTGAAGAGGAGTGTACAGTGGTTCCCGGCAAACTGTTCCAAGTCAACATCGTTCCAAATGTCAGCCTCAGGCACCTTGATCAACAGCGACTCCACATGCACAGAAGATCTCACTCGCATGCCTTTGACCCTCGCTTTAAATCGAAAAATTCTTTCTGAGACATAAAGCTAAATGCAGAGCCGTGTTTAGTTGCTTAGCCAGCTTGTAGGTGGTAGTTGTGGGGGAGAGGAGCGTTTTTGACTGATGATTGCACGAATCAGGTTGCCAAGTTTGTGGGTCTTGACAGCGTCATATGTATAACCAGACTTGTGCTCTCCAATTTGCTCTTCTCTTGGCATCACAGAACTTATACTTAGGCAACTGTTTAAGAAAAATGTACCAAAGGAACTCTTTTCATATTTCTTATTGTCTCCTGATTAAACAAAAATGGCGTCGCTATGGATTCGGGAAACCACTTCGGCTTCCAATATTGCAATTTGACCGAGGTACCATTCAGTAGAAAGTCCGTGTAGATCTGGACCTTGAGCTTGATGTCAACTACAGGTATGTTGACGACATATTTTTGCAGGTGCATGACCCTAGAACGCTTGTCCCAGTTTCTACGAGCGACATTCCGTTCTTCATTTCACTTACGAGACGGAGAGTAAAGATAGATTTTCTATCCTGGATGTAACAGTCTGAGAAAGGAGAGGCGGCTTGCTCTCTCCGGGCTACGCTAAGGGAACTAAAACCGCCATTATGGGTTGACCTTCCGGTACAAGCGAAGTGTTATCGACAACTTTGTTAGTCAGGCTCTTATTCACACCTCGATTTGGGAATCAGGAAGCTGGTGAAGATTTCATAAGAGGCAAGAAGACCCTTATCAACATTGGATACATGAAAGATGAACCTCAGATAAACCGACTACGTTACAGAATTTGTCTTGCCTGCTGTAAATATTACTAATGAATTTTTCACTGACGTAGATATCACTGATGGAGGTTTCACTGACGTAGATATCACTGATGGAGGTTTCACTGACGTAGATATCACTGATGGAGGTTTCACTGAGGTAGATATCACTGATGTCTACGTCAGACATCCTCATGAAACCTCATCCAGAGGTTTCACTGACGTAGACATCACCAATGGAGGTTTCACTGAGGTAAACATCACTGATGGAGGTTTTACTGATGTAGACATCACTGATATAGGCTTCACCGATGTAGACATCATTGCTGTAGACATCGATGATGTACACATTACTAACGGAGGCATCACTTCAACACAGAAAATTAAGACCATTGTCATACATGATTGAGACAGCTCATAATATGTAGGCGTGGCAGACGAGGTGCACAGAGCCGGGACTGGTCTATCAACCACACCTCAGCCAGATCAATTTTAACACAAACTAAATCCACACAGGTTTCAAGAGAGCTTGAGAGCCAGCCTCCGCACCGGGAGACAAGTTAACGAGACAAGTTAATTTAAGACAGCCGCACCGTTAAGCAACGACTGCGGAAAGAAGAAAACAAACAAGGTTAAAGAACATTAAAGGACTGGGCAGCACCCTGTAGAACTTGCTGGCGTGTTCAGCAAGTTTGTCCGGAGGTGAGAAGTGTGACAGATATTGGCGAGTACCTTAGGCGAGTGCCCAGCCCCGTGGGTGAGAGTTGTGCTATTACAAGATTACAGCTGCTCGTCCCCGTCCCGCACCTCCTCCTCCTCCTCCTCCTATATTTAGGGTTATGGGGTCGGACACTGGTGCATACTTGAGCTCACTGGAGATCAGGGAGACAGGAACGTGGCGTAATCCAATGGTGGTGAGTGTAAACGTGGAGGTTGTGAGCGGGTGATTGTCACTCTTCACTAGTAACTCTGCTCACCCAGCTTTGCCTGTGAGGTCCAGCTACGTCAGCTGGGCTACATTATTAGATCCCGGGCCTTTAATACTGACACGCGATAACTGCGTTTCTGATCATATCTCCTTGTGAGGGTGAGCATGTACTCACTTAATTGTGCTTGCGGGGGTTGAGCTTTGGCTCTTTGGACCCGCCTCTCAACCCTTAATCAACTGGTGTACAGATAATTGAGCCTATCGGGCTCTATCATATCTACATTTAAAACTGTGTATAGAGTCAGCCTCCACCACATCACTTCCTAATGTATTCCATTTGTTAACTACTCTGACACTGAACAAATTCTTCCTAATGTCTCTGTGGCTCATTTGGGCACTAAATTTCTACCTGTGTCCCCTTGTTCATGTTCCACCCGTGCTAAATAGTTTGTCTTTGTCTACCCAGTCAATTACCCTGATAATTTTGTAGGTGGTTATCATGTCTCCCCTTACTTTTCTGTCTTTCAGGGACGTGAGGCATAGCTCCCGTAGCCTTTCATCGTAGCTCATACCTCTTAGTTCTGGGACTAGTATTGTGGCATTCCTCTGAATCTTCTCTAACTTTGTCTTGTGTTTAACTAGGTTTGTACTCCAGGCAGGAACTGCATACTCCAGGATTGGTCTGACTGAAGTGGTATACAAGGTCCTGAACAATTCCTTACACCAGTTTCTAAACATAGCTCTTATGTTGGCCAATCTAACATATGCCGCTAATGATATCTTTTTGATGTGGGCCTCTGGGGACAGTTTCGGTGTGATATCACCCCCCAGATCTTTCTCTTTATTTGACTCTTGCAGGTTATCACCTCCCAGATTGTACATTGTGTTCAACCTTCTGCTCCCTCCGCCTAATTTCATTAATTTACACTTTCCTGAGTTAAACTTTAGTAGCCATTTTCTAGACCATTCCTTCAGTTTGTTGTTTCTGTCTATCTTCATCCGTCTTGATTCTTCTCATTACTTTTGCATCATCAGCAAACATTGAGAGGAATGAGTCTATACCCTCTGGAAGGTCGTTTACATATATCAGAAACAGGATGGGTCCAAGTACAGAGCCCTGTGGGACTCCACTGGTGACATCTCGCTACTCTGATGTCCCCCCCCCCCTTCCCAGTTACTAGCTGTTTCCTGTTGCTTAGATGCTCCCTTATCCACTGGAACACCTTACATTTTACTCCTGCATATTTCTTCAAATTTTTTAACAGTCGTTTATGGGTTACTGTGACAAAAACGTTCTGACAGTCCAAGAAAATGCAGTCTGCCCACCCTTCTATTTCTTACCTAATTTTTTGTCGCCTAGTCATAGAATTCTATTAAGCCTGTGAGGCACGATTTATTATCCCTGAACCTATGCTGGTGGTGTTATAAATCTCCTTCTCTCTTGATGTTTTACGAGCCTTTTCCTCACGATCTTCTCCATCACCTTGGATGGTATACAAGTTAGTGAAACTGGCCTGTAGTTCAGTGCCTCTGGCATGTCACCCTTTTTGTATATTAGGACTTCATTACCTGTCTTCCGGCTATCCAGTAGATCTCCAGTTACCAGTGACCTGTTATACATCATAGAGAGTGGCACACTTATTGCCTCTGCACCCTCTTTTAGTATCCATGTGAGATTATGTCAAGCCCAACAGCATTTGTCACATTCAGCTTAAACAGAATCCTTTTGATATCATCACTGGTGAGCTCAAATTCCTCCAAAGTTGCTTGGTTTGCCGCCTCTGCTCTTAGTACAGGGGCTTCTTCTTGCTCTATTGTGAAGACCTCCTGGACTCTCTTATTGAGTTCTTCACACACCTCCTTATCATTCTATGTATATCTGTTCTCCCCTTTCTTCAGTTTCATCACGTGCTCCTAGTGTTTTCCTCCTGCTGTGGCTGTGGAGCAGTTTTGGTTGGGCTTTGGCTTATCTTGTGATGTCATATTCATACTGTCTCTGCTTCTCTTTTCACTCTGAGATACTCATTCCTGGCACTCTGGTATCTCTCCCAGCTCTCTGGTGTTCTTATTTCTGAAGTTTCTCAATGTTCTTTTACGCAATTGCTTCGCTATCTTACATTCCTGATTGAACCATGGATTCTTCTGTTGTTTTTAATTTTTATCTTTTTGGGCCGGGATAAACCTGTCTGCAGCTTACTGGTACTTCTGGGTGACGTAGTCCATCATATCTTGTACAGTCTTTTCTCTCAGTTCTGTTTCCAAAGGTATTCCCGTTAGGAAGTTCCTCATCTCATCATAGTTTCCTCTTCTGTAAGTCAGCCTTTTCCTCTCTAATCTCTTCCTTGGATAGGTTATCCTTACCTCTACCAGACACTCAGATGTTAATACACTGTGGTCACTCATTCCCATGGGGGGATTAAAATTTAACTTTTCTTCTTTCTGACTCAATCACTCTACACTAACACACTCACACTCCACACTAACACACTCACACACTCTTCACTAACACACTCACACTCCACACTAACACACACACACTCTTCACTAACACACTCACACTCCACACTAGGACACTCACACAATGTACACTAACAAACACACACCACACACTAACACACTCACGCACTCTACACTAACACACACACACACACACTCACACACTCTACACTAACACACTCACACACTCTACACTAACACACTCACACACTCTATACTCACACACTCTACACTAACACACTCACGCACTCTACACTAACACACACACACACACACTCTACACTAACACACTCACACACTCTACACTAACACACTCACACACTCTATACTCACACACTCTACACTAACACACTCACACACTCTACGCTAACACACTCACACACTCTATACTCACACACTCTACACTAACACACTCACACACTCTACGCTAACACACTCACACACTCTATACTCACACACTCTACACTAACACACTCACTCACTCTACACTAACACACTTACACACTCTACGCTAACACACTCACACACTCTATACTCACACACTCTACACTAACACACTCATACACTCTACACAAACACACTCACACACTCTACACTTACACACTCACACACTCTACACTAACACACTCACACACTCTACACTTACACACTCACACACTCTACACTAACACACTCACACACTCACACACTCTACACTTACACACTCACACACTCTACACTTACACACTCACACACTCTACACTAACACACTCACACACTCTACACTTACACACTCACACACTCTACACTAACACACTCACACACTCTACACTAACACACTCACACACTCTACACTAACACACTCACACACTCTACACTTACACACTCACACACTCTACACTTACACACTCACACACTCTACACTAACACACTCACACACTCTACACTAACACACTCACACACTCTACACTAACACACTCACACACTCTACACTAACACACTCACACACTCTACACTTACACACTCACACACTCTACACTAACACACTCACACACTCTACACTAACACACTCACACACTCTACACTTACACACTCACACACTCTACACTAACACACTCACACACTCTACACTAACACACTCACACACTCTACACTTACACACTCACACACTCTACACTTACACACTCACACACTCTACACTAACACACTCACACACTCTACACTAACACACTCACACACTCTATACTCACACACTCTACACTAACACACTCACACACTCTACACTAACACACTCACACACTCTACACTAACACACTCACACACTCTACACTAACACACTCACACACTCTACACTAACACACTCACACACTCTACACTAACACACTCACACACTCTACACTAACACACTCACACACTCTACACTTACACACTCACACACTCTACACTAACACACTCACACACTCTACACTAACACACTCACACACTCTACACTAACACACTCACACACTCTACACTAACACACTCACACACTCTACACTTACACACTCACACACTCTACACTAACACACTCACACACTACACTAACACACTCACACACTCTACACTAACACACTCACACACTACACTAACACACTCACACACTCTACACTAACACACTCACACACTCTACACTATCACACTCACACTCTCTACACTAACACACTCTACACTATCACACTCACACTCTCTACACTAACACACTCACACACTCTACACTAACACACTCACACACTACACTAACACACTCACGCACTCTACACTAGCACACTCACGCACTCCACACTCACACACGCACTCCACACTACACACATATCTCTCATTCCCCCTACATCACCTCAACCAACACAGACACACACACACACACACACACACACACACACACACACACACACACACACACACACACACAGCATAGAAATAGATACTCCACTGAAATAGATACTGCATATAAACTCCACCCCCTTTGCATAGAAACCCTCCCTTCCCCTCACCCTACCTGCCCCCACCCAACCCTCCCTCCCCCCCACCCCATTCTGACCCTGTCACCCCTTCCCCATTCCCATCATGTCCCCCCTCCCACCTTTCCCCCCCTGTCCCCCCTCCCCCTTCATCCCATACCCTCCCTATCCCTCCTCCCCCTCACCCCGTATCCTCAATGTCCCCCCTGTCTCCTTAACCCACACCCTACCTGTCCCCCCTTCCCTTAAACCCCCACCCCCCCCCCCCCCACCCCAAAATCCTCTGAGACCCTGCAAACCACCTCACAGATCTTCTCAACCACGGAAAAGCTTTCCACACCAGCAGAATGCTCACCAAGAAAGGGACAAGAAAATGAACAGAAGAAAGTGAGCTTCAAGGCAATGTACACTAACATAGATGGGATTACAAATAAAACAAGTGAACTCGGAGAATGGGCACTAGAAGAAAACCCAGACATAATAGCACTCACAGAAACAAAGCTAACTAAAACCATAACAAACGCAGTGTTTCCACAGGGCTACTATGTAGTGAGGAAAGAGAGAGAAGGGAGAGGAGGAGGTGGTGTAGCTTTGCTACTAAGAAAAGGTTGGAGTTTCGAAGAGATGGTAATTCAGAACTGTGAAGGTTTCAGTGACTACATATCAGGCACCATAGCAACTGGAGGACAGAAAATTATAATAGTAGTCATATATAACCCCCCACCGAATGACAGACGACCCAGACAGGAATATGATAGAAACAACTTGGCCACCATCAATATAATAGAGAGCAGCTTCTGTGGCTAGCAGGAACGGATCCAGACTTCTAATCATGGGAGACTTCAACCATGGGAAGATAGATTGGGGGAACAGAGACCCACATGGTGGCCCAGACACATGGAGAGCTAAGCTGCTGGATGTGGCAACAAGAAACTTTCTAAGTCAACACGTCAAGGGACCGACAAGAATGAGAGGAGGGGATGAACCAGCCTTGGTTGATCTGATCTTTACCCTAAATGAGTCGGATATAAGGGAAGTTAAGTTGGAAGCCCCCTTGGGAATGAGTGATCATAGTGTACTGAGCTTTGAGTACCTGGTTGAGCTAGGAATTATCACCCCCCAAAAACGAACTGGGAAACAAAGGGCTGGCGTACCGAAAGGGAAACTATGAAGAGATGAATAAATTCTTATGGGATATACATTGGGACACAGAACTCGGAACCAAGTCCGTACAAGACATGATGGACTATGTCACCCAAAAATGTCAGGAGGCTGTAAGCAGGTTTGTCCCGGCCCGACAGGAAAAAACAGAGAAGCAAAGGAAGAATCCGTGGTTTAATAGGGAATGTATGAAAGCAAAGGAGCTGAACAAAAGGGCATGGAGGAACTTCCGTAATAACAGAACACCAGAAAGTAGAGAGAGATACCAGAGAACCAGGAACGAGTATGTTAGAGTGAGAAGAGCAGCTGAGAAAATGTATGAGAATGATTTAGCTAATAAAGCCAAGACCGAACCAAAGCTACTACACAGTCACATCAGGAGGAAGACAACAGTGAAGGAACAGGTGAGGAAACTTAGGGTGGGCGAGGACAAGTACACAGAGAATGACAAAGAGGTGTGTGAAGAACTCAACAAAAGGTTCCAAGAGGTCTTTACAATAGAACAAGGAGAAGTCACGGCGCTAGAAGAGGTGGCAGCAAACCAGGAGACCTTGGATACGTTCGAAATTACGAGAGATGAGTTCAAGAAGAAACCTATTGGAGCTGGATGTGAGAAAAGCTGTTGGTCCAGACGGAATCTCACCATGGGTATTGAAAGAGTGTGCAGGAGCACTTTGCTTGCCACTCTCCATATTGTATAGTAGGTCACTGGAAACGGGAGACCTACCAAAAATATGGAAGACTGCTAATGTAGTACCAATATACAAAAAGGGTGACAGACAAGAGGCACTGAACTTCAGGCCAGTGTCCTTAACTTGTATACCATGCAAGGTGATGGAGAAGATTGTGAGAAAAAACCTAGTAACACATCTGGAGAGAAGAGACTTCGTGACAACCCATCAACATGGGTTCAGGGAGGGTAAATCTTGCCTTACAGGCTTGATAGAATTCTATGATCAGATGACAAAGATTAAGCAAGAAAGTGAAGGATGGGTGGACTGCATTTATTTGGACTGTCGGAAAGCCTTTGACACAGTACCCCATAAAAGGTTGATGCATAAGCTGGAGAAACAGGCAGGAGAAACTGGTAGGGCGCTCCAGTGGATAAGGGAGTACCTAAGCAATAGGAAGCAGAGAGTTACAGTGAGGGGGATGAGACCTCAGAATGGCTTGAAGTCACCAGTGGAGTCCTACAGGGCTCTGTACTTGGACCTATCCTGTTTCTGATATACGTAAATGATCTCCCAGAGGGTATAGACTCATTCCTCTCAATGCTTGCTGACGACGCCAAGATTATGAGAAGGATTAAGACAAAGGAGGACAGCTTGAGGCTTCAAAAAGACCTGGACAAGCTGCAGGAATGGCCGAACAAATGGCTGTTAGAGTTTATCCCAAGCAAATGTAATGTAATGAAGATAGAGGTAGGAAGCAGGAGACCAGATACAAGGTATCATTTGGGAGATGAAATACTTCAAGAGTCAGAGAGAAAGAAAGACCTGGGTGTTGATATCACGCCAGACCTGTCCCCTGAGGCTCATATCAAGAGGATAACATTATCAGCATGTGCCAGGTTGGCTAACATAAGAACGGCCTTTAGAAACTTGTGTAAGGAATCTTTCAGAACATTATATACCACATATGTCAGACCAATCCTGGAGTATGCGGCTCCAGCATGGAGTCCATATCTAGTCAAGCATAAGACTAAACAGGAAAAGGTTCAAAGGTTTGCCACCAGACTACTACCCGAGCTGAGAGGTATGAGCTACGAGGAGAGACTACGGGAATTGAACCTCACTTCGTTGGAAGACAGAAGAGTTAGGGGGGACATGATCACCACATTCAAGATTCTCAAGGGAATCGACAGGGGAGATAAAGACAGGCTATTTAACACAAGGGGCACACGCACTAGGGGACACAGGTGGAAATTGAGTGCCCAAATGAGCCACAGAGATATTAGAAAGAACTTTTTTAGTGTCAGAGTGGTTGACAAATGGAATGCATTAGGAAGTAATGTGGTGGAGGCTGACTCCATACACAGTTTCAAGTGTAGATATGATAGAGCCCAATAAGCTCAGGAACCTGTTGATTGACGGTTGAGAGGCGGGACCAAAGTGCCAGAGCTCAACCCCCACAAGCACAACTAGGTAAATACAGCTAGGTGTATACACATGCCTCCCACATCAACACTTTCTCTGACCCTACATCAACACTTTCTCTGACCCTACATCAACACTTTCTCTGACCCCCACATCAACACTTTCTCTGATCCTACATTAACACTTTCTCTGACCCTACATCAACACTTTCTCTGACCCCACATCAACACTTTCTCTGACCCCCACATCAACACTTTCTCTGATCCCACATCAACACTTTCTCTGACCCCACATCAACACTTTCTCTGACCCCACATCAACACTTTCTCTGACCCCCACATCAACACTTTCTCTGACCCTACATCAACACTTTCTCTGACCCTACATTAACACTTTCTCTGACCCTACATCAACACTTTCTCTGACCCCACATCAACACTTTCTCTGACCCCCACATCAACACTTTCTCTGATCCCACATCAACCCTTTCTCTGACCCCACATCAACACTTTCTCTGACCCCACATCAACACTTTCTCTGACCCCCACATCAACACTTTCTCTGACCCCCACATCAACACTTTCTCTGACCCCCACATCAACACTTTCTCTGACCCCCACATCAACACTTTATGTGACCCCCACATCAACACTTTCTCTGACCCCCACATCAACACTTTCTCTGACCCCCACATCAACACTTTATGTGACCCCACATCAACACTTTCTCTGACCCCCACATCAACACTTTCTCTGACCCCCACATCAACACATTATGTGACCCCACATCAACACTTTCCCTGACCCCACATCAACACTTTCCCTGACCCCATATCAACACTTTCTCTGACCCCCACATCAACACACACCTTCCTCCTCCTGTCCTCCCCCCCCTCCCCTGCAACACTCTCCACCAACATTATTGCTCAATAATTAAAGTTTATAGAGGAGTTGCAACTGGTTCCCCTGCCTCTTACTCCACCTGGAGAGCTTCAACGATGTAGCGAAGACACTCTTCCGTAAGGAACACTTGGCACCTTCATGACACACATTCCGCTCCCATGAATCTCCGCGGCCTCATGTATCAGTTAAGTGTGTATTGCTCCAAGTGCAAGCTACTCGGAGCTACTTACTTCGAGTGCAAGTCCTTCGTCGGTAATGCGATTATGCAGACTTCAATTCCACCGTTCAAAAGGCATTTTTGTATAGACGCGAGACTCGTCAGAGTAGCTCACAAGCCCCGGCCCCCAGGGAACCCTCTCTCCCAGCCACCACATGAGCCAAGCCAGCGTCAATAAAACGTTTTTTTTTTTCCTTTTTTAATACTGATTGTGATCCGTGTAGACTTCGTCCGTGTGTGTGAGCGAGACTCCGGCCTCGGCCAGACAGCCTCCCCCCTTCTCCCTTCATTATTCCTTCACTTCAATTTTGGTTAATGGTGTTTGCATTTAATTTCTTACCGAAAAATAATTCTTCGAGGGTAAATTTGATATTCAGTGTTATGTTACAAGTCAGACGAGTTCGGCGGGCAGGAGCAGCGGGGCGTGTCTGTGCTGCTTGTCGTGTAGCTGGGTACAGGCAGGGAGGGGGTGTTGCTGCCTGTCGTGTAGCTGGGTACAGGCAGGGAGGTGGTGTTGCTGCCTGTCGTGTAGCTGGGTACAGGCAGGGAGGTGGTGTTGCTGCCTGTCGTGTAGCTGGGTACAGGCAGGGAGGTGGTGTTGCTGCCTGTCGTGTAGCTGGGTACAGGCAGGGAGGTGGTGTTGCTGCCTGTCGTGTAGCAGGGTACAGGCAGGGAGGGGGTGTTGCTGCCTGTCGTGTAGCAGGGTACAGGCAGGGAGGTGGTGTTGCTGCCTGTCGTGTAGCTGGGTACAGGCAGGGAGGTGGTGTTGCTGCCTGTCGTGTAGCAGGGTACAGGCAGGGAGGGGGTGTTGCTGCCTGTCGTGTAGCAGGGTACAGGCAGGGAGGTGGTGTTGCTGCCTGTCGTGTAGCTGGGTACAGGCAGGGTGGTGGTGTTGCTGCCTGTCGTGTAGCTGGGTACAGGCAGGGAGGTGGTGTTGCTGCCTGTCGTGTAGCTGGGTACAGGCAGGGAGGTGGTGTTGCTGCCTGTCGTGTAGCAGGGTACAGGCAGGGAGGTGGTGTTGCTGCCTGTCGTGTAGCTGGGTACAGGCAGGGTGGTGGTGTTGCTGCCTGTCGTGTAGCTGGGTACAGGCAGGGTGGTGGTGTTGCTGCCTGTCGTGTAGCAGGGTACAGGCAGGGTGGGGGTGTTGCTGCCTGTCGTGTAGCAGGGTACAGGCAGGGTGGTGGTGTTGCTGCCTGTCGTGTAGCAGGGTACAGGCACGGTGGGGGTGTTGGTGCCTGTCGTGTAGCAGGGTACAGGCAGGGTGGGGGTGTTGGTGCCTGTCGTGTAGCAGGGTACAGGCAGGGTGGGGGTGTTGGTGCCTGTCGTGTAGCAGGGTACAGGCAGGGTGGGGGTGTTGGTGCCTGTCGTGTAGCAGGGTACAGGCAGGGTGGGGGTGTTGGTGCCTGTCGTGTAGCAGGGTACAGGCAGGGTGGGGGTGTTGGTGCCTGTCGTGTAGCAGGGTACAGGCAGGGAGGTGGTGTTGCTGCCTGTCGTGTAGCAGGGTACAGGCAGGGTGGGGGTGTTGGTGCCTGTCGTGTAGCACGGTACAGGCAGGGAGGGGGTGTTGCTGCCTGTCGTGTAGCAGGGTACAGGCAGGGTGGTGGTGTTGCTGCCTGTCGTGTAGCTGGGTACAGGCAGGGAGGTGGTGTTGCTGCCTGTCGTGTAGCAGGGTACAGGCAGGGAGGTGGTGTTGCTGCCTGTCGTGTAGCAGGGTACAGGCAGGGAGGTGGTGTTGCTGCCTGTCGTGTAGCTGGGTACAGGCAGGGAGGTGGTGTTGCTGCCTGTCGTGTAGCAGGGTACAGGCAGGGAGGTGGTGTTGCTGCCTGTCGTGTAGCTGGGTACAGGCAGGGAGGTGGTGTTGCTGCCTGTCGTGTAGCAGGGTACAGGCAGGGTGGTGGTGTTGCTGCCTGTCGTGTAGCAGGGTACAGGCAGGGAGGTGGTGTTGCTGCCTGTCGTGTAGCAGGGTACAGGCAGGGAGGTGGTGTTGCTGCTTGTCGTGTAGCAGGGTACAGGCAGGGAGGTGGTGTTGCTGCCTGTCGTGTAGCAGGGTACAGGCAGGGAGGTGGTGTTCATGTCTTCCTTCATGTCGTCATGTCTTCCTGACGACAAAGCCATAAGACCACCTTGTTTCTCAATGGGGATAACTATACGACCACTCCAATTTGGACCCATTATGTCTATATATAAAAACTTTTAGACCCAACTAATTTTTTTCACATCCTCGTTTCCAATTTGGTATTCTCCAGCAGGTCTCCTCTGCAATATTGCCCTCAATATTGTTAACAAAACTTTCATGTTGCTCTCGCGCTAAAACGAAATTTCACTCATTTTTTTCTGCTCCGTTGATGGCCAGAACGGGTAATAGGTTTAAAGTGTATCTTGTGTGTTTCTTTATTAACTTGGAAAGGAAAAACGCTAAAATGTTATATATATTATATTTTCTCGACAGACTATTGCTCCAATGTATCTCTTGAAACTAAACTTTTCTTTAATATCTTGATGACGTTTTGAAAACATTGCTTTCATCGTCGGATCTTAAAGATATATTAAAATCAATTTAGTGAAACGTTCTTAAAAATCAAAGTTATATATAAATATAATTTTAAAGTCACAAAATAATAATAGAGCAAAACATTGTTAAAAACCTAAGTTCAAGAAAAAGTTAACAGTTTAATAGACAAACCGTTAAATGTACATTAAACTATTAAAAGTGAAGTAATGCATAAAAAAACAGAAAGCATGCAGACTCTACTGACGTTAAGTAACCTAAGTAATAAATAAACAAACCAACAGTCCACTTAAAAGTACTTATGCAATGAATATAAAAGAAAGCACAACGATGCTGTTAGTCACATCAAATAACGCACAACGATGCTGTTAGTCACATCAAATAACGAAAGAAATCATAAAAAAAATTGAGAATGAAACACAATCTTTGAAATAAAATCCGGGTGCGCAAGTTTTCATAGAAAGCGAACACAAAAAACTGAAAACTAACTAACACGCATAGGGTGAAAAAAAACACAACATGAAAACAGGGAAACTATAGAAAACTGACCTGACGGTAACCTGTATAAAGATACACACACAAGCGTCATTTTTATTCGATGGAGGACGAAGTTCTTCAATATACAATGATCCCCACAATTAATATTATATCAAAAGTGCCACCAATACAATTGTTTGAATGTAAAAAGCAGAGATAGAGAGGCTGGTCCACCCCGAGATTGATCTCGAATTTCAGAGAGTGGCAGTTTAGATGACGTAGACCAGTTATATTCTCGTGTATCAGTAAACATACTTGAACTTGACCAATTATATACGACATCATCTCTGTGTTCCTACAGCCTTATTTTGAAATGCCAAATGAAACTACATATATATCTGCCAACGCAGTTTACATATGTAAGAGTAAACTAAATTGGACCATAAGGAAGGAGGTAAACTCTTCTTACCTTTAAGATAAAATAAAACAGTATTAAAGTTCGAAAAGATGAATCTGAACTGTTTCAAGGTATACCACTGTTGTAATAATTTACTAAGTTGATTCCCTGATGTAGAAGCTGATCGCCACCTAGTACGGTAATTAATGTCTTCTCTGTAGAAAAACAAAGTGATGGGGTGTTTGGCCAAAATTGACTCAGTAAAAATTTTTAAAGGAAGTTTCACATTATTTAATATTATTTTAACAAAATTACATTAAGATCTTTATTTCAAGATCAAAATTATACCACGATGAGCAAAGAGGAAAATCTCTATTAATTAACAAGAGTTTTGGTTGATTTTCTCTTACATAAATTAGGGACAAAATAATGAAAATCAAGAGCTTATCCCATTAATGTTGGGTTTTTATGAGCACATATATGAAAAAATTATAGTTGACCGGTTAAACATCAAGAAACGACAAAGAATTTTTAACCTCACAATCTACAGTAAAATATATTTTAGATTGTTGAGCATTCAATTAATTAAGAAACACAACAAGATAAGAGAATTAAGAAAAATGTGTCATCCACATATTTTTCTATTAAATACTGAATAAATCAAAATGACAAAATTTCCAGTCAACCTTTCTTATAAGAACACAGGATAATGTTGCCCAGAGAGAGACCCAACGAAAAACCCATATAACAACTCCGTCAAGTTGCTTACAAAATATTCTATTATACACAAAAATAAAACAATGCTGAATTGGTAATTCTAAAAGTTATCTCAAACATTTTCCAATTACAAATCAAAACAACGAATAGAATTAGTTGGCAGCTGATTAATACAAACATCAAACGTTTCTATCAGGGAATTTTAGTAAATAACAACCACATCTAAACTGGTCACTACAAATCTATATAAATAAAAATGGAAATGTTCGTTTGTTCAAAATCGCTAATCTCCGAAAGTTCTTCATCGATTGTTTTGAAATTTTCACACAACGTTCCATTCTCATCCGGCCAGATTTTTATATACATACAATATAGACGTCACGTCTGTGAGGGTAAAAAAACATGCTTTTCTGAAAAACTGTGTTTTTCATGTGTTTTTCATGTGAGGAAAATCTTCAAAACCTCTTTACCGATTGCTTTGAAATTTTGAAACAACGTTGCATTCGAATAGGCGCGTCTTTTTATATATATCTACTATATACATACCTCACCTGTGACAGGAAAAAACATGTTTTTTTTTTTAACAGCGCCATCTGTTGGACGTAAGAGCAACGCACGCTGTAATCTGCGAAAGTTCTTCACCGATTGCTACGAAATTTTGACACAACGTTGCATTCAAATAGGCACGTGGTATTACATACCTACTATATAGATGCCACCCCTGTGACAGGTAAAAACATGCGTTTTTGTAAAACCGCGCCATCTGTTGCACATAATAGCAACATGGATGCTACACTAAATATGTCACGAATTACATTTCAATGTTTCCGATTGCTTTGATAAATTTTATTTTCATAGATTTCGATGTATTATATTTTTTATTGAATTATTTTGTGTGACATTGTGTTGGAATTGAGCTGTGTTGTTTACCATACCGTTCATGTTGTAAGTTTAAGTTTAGATGCCACACCTCTGACAGGTAAAACTATGCTTGTCTTGAAATATCAGCGCCATCTGTTGCATGTAAGAGCAACACACATGCTATATTAAATATGTTACAATTCCATTTCAATGTTTCTGATTGAATTGATAAATTGAATTTTCATAGATTATTATTTATTTTTATTTTTATTTAATTATTTTGTGTGAATTGGGTTGGAATTGAGCTGTGTTGTTTACATACCGTTCATTTCGAGAGTATAGTTTATTTTTTTATTTTTTCATATTTTCATTTCATTTTTTAACTGTTTTTCTTATATTTCAGTGATGGGAACATCAGATCACTTGATGTTCCCCATTTTCTGATGAGAACATCAGACCATTTGGGAAGGCATTGGACGAGGGAGTGGGGGAATGATGGGGATGATGAGGGGACGGAAGTGAGAGATGGTGGGGAGGACGAAGGGACGGGGGAGTGGGGCATGGTGGGACGGAAGAGGGGATGGTGGAATGGGGAATGGCGGGGAGGACACGGGAACGGTGGAGTGAGCAATGGTTGGGAGGCCGATGAGTCGGGTGAGGGGGAAATGGTGGGGAGGACTGAAGGACAGGGAAGGTTGCTGTGACTCAGCAACGCGCTGCCGGGTACTGCTAGTAGAAAATATAATTAAAGTTCAAAATTTTCCTGCACACAGCACACTCAACCGTATTATAGGGTTACAAACAAGGATCCCAAAAATACCTAATTTAGTATTTAAATTAGTGTAACTACTTATTGCTACGGACTGCTTCCTGGGGATGTGCAACAAAAAGGAGGCCTGGTCGAAGACCGGGCCGCGGGAACACTAAGCCCCGAAATCATCTCAAGATAACCTCAAGATATTACCTGTTTGATGAATTTTAGGTGAACACTGCAGAATACATGGGCGCGTTGTAAGCACTTTTGCACAATCTAGAAAAATATCCTTCAAACCTGTTTAAAATTTCCGCACAGTGCAGCAAGTAAGTAAAGTGCCTCTATCTGAAGTTAATTAAATATATTTAGAGATGTCAGCAAATAGCTTTTCAACTTTATTAACATAATCTAGTTAAAATTAAGTACACCTTAATCGTATCAGACTTAATGATTCAAATACAACTCTCACTCTTAAGACATTTATTACAATCGAATTTTCTCCAATCAAAAGGATGAATTCCAATCACTGTTGTCCGAAATCTTTAAATATATGATTAACTAATGTAGACAGTACTTACAACCTTCCACCAACACAGGACAAGAGTTAACTCACTCTCTATTCAACAATAAATACATTCACTAATCTCTTCAAAACAAAACTAAATAAAACAAGGACACTAAACTGACAGCTCATTTTAATGTAGATAAGACAACTGGAAAATCAAGAGAGTTTCAGTGAGGATAACATAATTTCAACTGTATACAGCAAAACTCCACAAGTCAGCATTATTTTTTGTTGATAGACCAAAAATATAAAAATCTTGTGACTAACTCATGAACTAGTTAGAGAGGATGTGATCTATAATTAGAGAGGATGTGATCTATAATTAGAGAAGATGTGATCTATTATTCGAGAGTATGTGATCTACAATTAGAGAGGATGTGATCTATAATTAGAGAGGATGTGATCTATAATTAGAGAGGATGTGATCTATAATTAGAGAGGATGTGATCTATAATTAGAGAGGATGTGATCTATAATTAGAGAGGATGTGATCTATTATTAGAGAAGATGTGATCTATAACTAGAGAGGACGTGATCCTTAATTAGAGAGGATGTGATCTATTATTAGAGAAGATGTGATCTATAACTAGAGAGGACGTGATCCTTAATTAGAGAGGATGTGATCTATTATTCGAGAGGATGTGATCTATAATTAGAGAGGATGTGATCTATAATTAGAAAGGATGTGATCTATAATTAGAAAAGATGTGATCTATAATTAGAGAGGATGTGATCTCTAATTAAAAAGGATGTTATCTATAATTAGAGAGGATGTGATCTATAATTATAGAGGATGTTATCTATAATTAGAGAGTATATGATCTATAATTAGAGAGGATGTGATCTAACAAGGTAGAGAGGTGGTTTGACAGGCGGTAACCTGTTTCTGTGTACAAACTGTCTTCACAAACGCAGGATTTTCATACAGAAACCCATAAATAAATGCTTCCTTCCACGGTTTAGGTGTAACACCATTTGTAAAATATTTAGGTATAATGTAAATGATGTTCAATAATTTAAATAATGTACATTTGAGAGCACAGGGACAGAAAGAGAGGAGTCAGTCAGACTAGGGTCGAGGGTATTGATAAAGCCGGATAACTTTTTTTGCCCAAAATAGATCTGTGCGAACTACTAGTACCTCGTTAATTGTATTGAACTCTTCAGCTCACTATGACACATAATCTTGAACTCTACAGGTCACTAGGGCACGTAATATTGACCTATGAAGATTACTAAGGCACACTGTCTTGAAATTTTTTTAAATTTGTATAGTGCACATTTGTATACCTCAGTTAGTTACACTAACTGCTAGGCTCGTGAGGTTGCGAATTAATAAATTATGACCTAATATAATTTTAAGAGAGAGCTGTTATAATATGTAGAGTTGAAAAATGCCACAAGTGATGAATCCTCTTTGAAGGATTAAACCATCACAACCACTCTGCCCTGAAACCCTCCAAGATTTCTTTCTTGAAGGTCAGCATATCTCCAAATGGATTACCAAAACCCGCCACTGTATGTAGAATGTATAATGTTCCTCATCTCTTCCAAGAGAAATAAGACCAACACTTTCCTGCCCCATGGGAGATCACCCCTTTCCAAATTACTGTTCCTTCCTTTCCCACTCAACAAGAGATTAAAAACAACCCCTTGCGTCGACAAGAAGGAAAATACAATGCCTTAAGCCATTCTGATGCTTTGGTCAGAGAGCGCTCTCTTGCCGAAATCATTTACACTGATGGTTCCTTGCACCAGTCCTGTGGTGCGGCTGGAAGTGCAGTTGTTGTGACAGCGGGAGATGGCTCCTATTTCAGTGAGTGTGGCGCGCGTGTAAATAACTGGGCCTCCACTCTTCTGGGCCATAATCCTTGCACACGAACGAGTATATGAATCCAAAGTCGACACGTTAATTGTTAGTGACTCCTTGTCATCCTTGACTGCACTCAGCTCCGCAAGACATTAACTGTGACATACTTGTGTCAGAAGCTAGACAGAGATATAATGAAATAATCAATGATGAAATCATCGTATCCCATGGATTCCTTCCCAGATTGGTCTCCGAATGCATGAAAGAACTTATGAGTACCCAAAACACTTGTTCGTTAAGAAGTTGATTATCATCTTGGATTGCCTTTGAAGAGCCTGAGGGCAGCAATATTCTGCAACAGCAGCCAAATCTCGTAGACTTGAGTCAAAGTGAAATTCACACAGCTCCTCCATCTATCATCATTCTGTTATGTAGGAACAACTGCACGTCTATGGGACATCTGATAAGGAGTCTTATACAAGAGTATTTATTCTCTTGTACAGCTACTAACACCCATAGCGATTTGGGCAGCTCATACATCTTAATTTTCCCCGGAATACGACCCGTCAAATCATTTAACAACCAGGTACCCATTCACTGCTGTTCGAACAGAGGCGTATAGGTAAGGATTGGCGCCTAGTCAGTCCTTCCCGGCCAGGATACCAACCCAGGCCAAATCGTTCGCGAAGCGCCAGGCGAGTGTTTTACCACTGTGCCACGCAGACTGTTAAGGTTAGGTTTGGTTAGATTATATTAAGTTAGCAGGTTAAAGTTAGCTGACTTCTAGATGTCAGCACTGCTTGGCTTAGGCTCGGCTACAAATCCCTCTGGGAGTTTGCATCATCTGTTGGTGTAGACTTGACTTAATCTCTGCCAACAGAACTATTCGCCTACTTTGCGTCATTATATAATGAAATGTGAAAAAATCGCGGAATTCAAAGAAATCTCCAGTAATGGTTTAAAAAATATGTAAGTACTTTATTCATAACGATGTACTGCCAGGAATCTTAACCAAGTATCCAAAGTTTACTTATGGAGGGTACAGCCTGCACATGACTTTAAAGCTGCCGCCCAGTTGGGTGGGTGTTGGTCTAGACAAGTAACTGCGTGACTGTCTCACCGCACAGGTAAACACCCTTTTACAGAGACTGTTGTGGGCCACTTCTTATATCACCTGATATAAAAAGACTATTGATATATGTATTAGTACTAGTGTAAAAGAAAAAGAAAATTGTGTAACCAGCTTCACAAAATGGTTACTTGTTTAGCTCAATGAAGTGTAGGGGTTCAGTTCCTGAACCCATTATGTGCCCCTGTAATCCTTTCCACCCCCACCCACAAGATGGGTATGGGGTGCATAATAAACGACTAAAAAATCGGCTGTTCAACTTATTAAGACCACACAAAAAAACAATCTCAAACAGTTTTTATTGAAAAAATACACATGATACATACAGCGAGACAAGAACATTAGACACACTCAGCAGAGGTCGCCTCTCTGATGGACATATGAAGCTCTCTTCCTCTTCCTTATGAATGTTAGTGGCCTTCCAAGAATGTATGAACACCAATGTACTCTCACAACACAAAATATTCTCTTAAAATAAATATATTATTGTCTCAATTTCCACTACTGATTTACCAAGGCTCAATTTACCCCGTTCCCCCATTCCTAACTTCCTCCTCAACAATTCCCAATATCTCCACTTCCCAAATTCTCCTTCTTGCCCTGCCCCATCGCCATGAGGCTCGCTAATGGATGTTAGTTTAGCGACTACCTGCCATTGATTTAGCTGCGAGAGTGCCAATAGCTTGACTTTAGTCACCCCTCGCTACGTCCCTGCCCCTTCCACAGCCAGATAGAAAACGGATGCTAATTCAATGACAACTGCACGAAATCGTCGCTCATAGCAGAAACTATATTACCAATTAAACATATATACAGTAGAGTAAGATCCACCCGCCACAACTATTAAATAATATTTGATTGCACAATAATATCGAGTAAAACCTTAAAACTGACAATCACACTACAAGTTTCCCCTCGCTGGATGTAGATGGAGTGACGAGGGGGACAGTGTTGATTGAGTGCTTGTATCAATATGCATGGAGCAGCAACGCGGGCGGGGCCAGCGAACGCCGGCCAGCCCAAGACTGATTTGTTGCCAACCAGTCAAGATTCGAGCACTGATTGTTAAATGTACACAGTGTTGGATGGCTTGTTAACGGTAGTTGTTGCCTGGGTTGAGAGAGAGACGCACAGAGACACACTGACACTCACTCTCTCTCTATGTCCCTGCTAGAGAGAGTGAGTGTCAGAACGACGAAGTGGTAGCAAACTCAACCCCACGAATCAGGGAACATTCCGTCCACGTTCGAGCCCCAGGCAGAGAAGTGTCACTGGGGCACTAATCCTCAATTACCCGTCTCTTAACAATTCGGGTAAGCACCCGGCAGTAATTGGGGACGTGGTTGAAACCGATATTTCGGGTCGTGTTCCAAGGATAATTATTAAGTGACGTATTAAGAAACGCTCAGGAACGTGAAAGCTTTGATCCTGCTAACATGATATAAACTCCTCTCTTAATGTACAATGATAATGTACAATGCTAATGTGCAATGTTCAATGTTATTATACAATGGTTCTGTACAATGTTAATGTACAATAGTAATATTCAGTGATAATGTTCAATGATAATGTACAATGATAATGTACAATGTTAATGTACAATGATAATGTACAATGTTAATGAACAATGTTAATGCTAATGTCTGTTCCAAATGACTACACAAGAAGTGAGAGTAGTGAGCACACAGGAGAGAGATGACCACACAGCGAAGGCATATGAATGAGACAGAGAGAGATGTACACATAACTTACCTGAATTGACCCGAGGGCCACTATCTCTCTAGTGGCCTCGACGAGGACAGGAAGCCGGCGGCTTGTCAAATATCATACCACTTATCTTATAGTTTTGCAAACTACCTACCTTGTCTCTACCTTGAGTAGCTTTCAGGGTTCATCAGTCACGCGGCCCGGTCTCCGGTCAGGCCTCCCGGTTGGTCGTCTGGTCAACCAGGCTGTTGGACGCGGCTGCTCACAGCCTGACATATAAATCACAGCCTGGTTCATTAGATATTCATTAATCAGGTTAATCAACTGGGTTCTGAAATTCAACAGTTTTTTTCATTTACTGCTTCGGCGGGTAGGCAGTTCCATGTGTATATAGCACGGAGGGTGAAAAAGTACCTCCTGTTTCCAGTCCTACAGTATGGCTTGTTGAGCTTAAAGCCGTTGCTCCTTGTTTGTGTTACATCTGACCTTTTAAAGAAGTTACCTGCATTAATATTCTCCACATTGTTCAGTATTTTAAAAGTTTCGATGAGATCAGCTCTGTCATGTCTGGTGTGCAGTATTGTACACTGTAGCCCTCAACAGTTCCTGGTACAGGAGTTCACTTAGTTATGGGATTATTTTTATCACCTGGTGTTGAACTTTCTCCAAAGCAGGTGTTACGACCCTGGTTTCCTCAGTGGAAACCAGAGGTCAAAATTGAGCTATTAAACTTTCTTATAGTATAGTTGGGCGCATCACGAGCTGCAATTGTTGGCATCTTCCCTGCCAGACGTAAGACTTTTCTTGTTTCTCAAAGAGCATTTAAAGACTGAGCTTGGGGTTGATTATTAAATAATAACATAGGCACCAACTATGTTTACTAATACTTTCTAATCATTTGTAAAGTAAACCTGAGTAAACTTGGTATAGGGCTGCGGTACGATTAGTTGAGCAGTCTGCCGGCAGCGAGCCAGCTGGGGGGAAGGAGACTGAGAGACTGTTGTTTTTCTGAGCTGGCATTGTGTGGACAGGATCCTACTCCCGTTCCTCCTCGTTTCCTTATTTCTGTGTCTTGTTCAAGCTAAGTATATACTGTGTACATTATTCATTTTCTGGCATACACGTGTTCTATGTGTAGAGTAGTATACTTTGTGTGTAGTAGGTGTTTTTAGAGTTTATATTACTAGTTATTCTAAAGGGGGTCCCAGTGGAACCACGTGGTCTCCCTACCCTATGCTGACTCTAGCTTCAAGTGTTTCCCTAGTAGAACTTTACCCTAGCTTGTGTTCAGTGTAAAACCTTGTATCCTGTCTATGTGGACCAAGGGTTTTAACGTAAGATAGTGTGGTAAAGTAATTATTATTTTTGTTATTGGTGTGAATGTATATGGGGGGTTGTTAAGGGGTTAATAAATAAGTAAGTGAAGTAAGAGAGTATCAGTTCTTCCTGTGTAGGAGATCTTAGATCAACCTCTAGACTGACCTTGTGTGTAGTCAAGTATTCAGCACTGCGTATAGTTTTATATGGGGGCCGGGCCTTTTAGATCTCCCATATTTAACTCTTAATGCTTACTATTGCCCCTACATCCAGATAATACTAGGCCCCATAGAACAGACACCCCATAATTTAACAGCAGGTATGTCCTTTTGAAAGTGAAGTCTCCATTCTTTGGTACAGTGATCCAGATTAGGATATACCAGAGGATTACAGCACCAGAGCATTACAGTACCAGAGCATTACAGCACCAGAGCATTACAGCACCAGAGCATTACAGCACCAGAGCATTACAGCACCAGAACATTACAGCACCAGAGCATTACAGCACCAGAGCATTACAGCACCAGAGCATTACAGCACCAGAGCATTACAGCACCAGAGCATTACAGTTGAACGACCATTTTGTTTTCCTCTGAAGTTCAGACTGTTTTTGTTACTGAAGCTCTCATTTACCCAGCCACTTGGACTGAACGGTAGAGCGACGGTCTCGCGTCATACAGGTTGGCGTTCAATCCCCGACCGTCCAAGTGGTTGGGTACCATTCCTTCCCCCCGTCCCCATCCCAAATTCTTATCTCATCCAAGTGCTATATAGTCGTAATGGCCTGGCGCCTTCCCCTGATAGTTCAGTTCCCTCACTTTCTGATCAACTTTCAAAGACTGATGGATCAACACTACAAAGTCTATTTTTCATCAACCTGCTGTACGGTGGTGTTACATCCACGTTGAGACAGTAACCGGGTTCTTACTGTTATAACCTCTTCTTCTATATCCAACCCCAACTCGGTGGTAAGCTTTCAAGAACTGGCTGTGGCAAGTAGTAGTGTAAAGAATAAAAGGCGGGATAAACAATACACAATTACACCTTCACCAATATATTAACATCTTCACCATTATATATATATTTTAATAAAGTATTACAACACGTATTTACAAAGTGTCTCTTTCACTCAGGACACAATACATTGGCAGTGTTCGTTAAATCCCAGTGAATCCACTTTCCAGGTACACGACGCCCACACCTAATGCAAACACCGGCGAGTTCACCTTTTTCAACATGGGCCAGTCCACTCACACCGTATCTTCACGATGTGCCGACACCCCAGCTCCGCTCTCCAGATACACACTGGCAGAGGGTTTCAGCAACATGCTGACAGGGGTCTCAAACTATCACACACAGGGTAGCTAGCACCCTGGCAGAAGTCTCTAGCAGCTCGCTAGCAGCACTTCTCAACAGATGCACCACTGTCGTCGCTACTTTTCTCGCCTCCTACTTTTCCATAGCTCTTAGTGTCATCTGCAAAGTTGATTATGCTGTTTGTAATATTCACACATATGTCACTGATGTACATGACAAACAGGATTGGCTCTAAGATGGAACCTTGCGGTACTCCACTCCCCACATGTTTCCAGTCAGATTCAAGTCCTTTAGAACATCTCTATGCTTCCTTTGTTTTAAACATTGTTTTATCAACTGAACAAATCCAGAAGGGCCGTGATGAGGGTTCGAACTTACGCCCGGGATGATCCCAGACGCATCTTAGTCGACTATGCCACAATAAATGAGATGAACAAATTTGTTCGATTGATACATCACGTTATTGTGATTTCTGTGTGTATTGTTTTATCAATTCAACTATTTTATCATTTAT